>NC_057801.1:455051075-455226152 GCF_018294505.1 Triticum aestivum
CCAAATATTCCCCAAACCCCCCTCCCCCTCGTCCCCCTCCACTCCATTCGCTCCGCCAAAGCCGCCCTCCCTGCCGCGCCAATACGTCGGCGCCGCGGTTCGTCGAGGGGACACACGGCGATCCTCTCGCTCCCATAGTACGCTCTCGTAGACTGCCGTCCTCTAGCCACGCCGCCACCTCTGGCTACGTTCTTGTGGAGGCGCATGGCGGTCAGCGCCGCCACCGCTGGCGACGTTTGTGTGGAGACGCACGGCGGTCAGCTTCTCCCACGGTACGCGCATTCTAGACTGAGGCCCCGTTCATGTCGTTGTAGCACTGAATGTTAGCTGATAGACGCTGTTAATCTCACTGTTTGCCAAAGTAGTTTACTGTCAATATGCTCTGCTTAAGAAGCTTCCTTGCCCTGTTCTGCACTCAATCTGCTTAGCTGAGATGGCATGCCAAGGACGATTAGTTGCTAAAATATCCTGCCATATATTTATTGTGACGTAGATTGCCATGGTCTAGTAGCCAATCTGTTAGGTGAAATAGCTCTACACCGTTTTATACTCGATCTTTGTTGCCGCGATGGCCTTCGATAGTTTGATGGCTGTGTGCTCGGGCTCATTGACTGCTGAAACAGCCTGCCATAATTTAGCACTCAAGTCTGTTTGCTGAATTAGCTTTACATATATTTCGTTACTTAGATCTGCTTGTCCAAATATCTTGCCATAGCTTTAGACATCGACCTAGGTATTTTTTTCTGGACTTCATAAAAAAGCATATATGTTTTTCCTGTAATATCTAGTAGAAGAACTAATTTGTATGTCTAACAGATGTACATGACTTGGATAACTTCTGCTCGAAGATTCTCCACTGCATATGTCGAGGGAGTTGAAAACTTCATGAACTTTATCAGAGCTGAGTACGGTGGTCTGAAATCAGATGTGCTCTGCCCGTGTAGCAGTTGTATGAATTCAGTTACAAGACCCCAGTCAACTATGCAAAATCATCTACACTTGTATGGGATGTCGGTCACATATACTAGGTGGGTTCATCATGGTGAAGCTGTGAACATCAATGTTATTGACTACGTGGAAGCAGCAGATCACCATCTTGATCTGCCTGATGCTCAGGTGGAAGAGGAGGAGGAGGTGGTGGTGGCGGAGCCAGTGAGTTTGACCAACATTGAAACAATGCTACGAAATGCTCGTGCATTCCTTGAACTTTCACCTGCAGAAGAAAAACGGTGGGCCCGCATGTTGGAACAATGCAACGTTGCTGTCACCCCAGGAAATAAGCTATCAGTATTCTCAGCTATGGTCACCTTTCTTCAGGTGAAGACATCTGAGCGGATGACCAACAAAATATTCGATGCGATGTTGGCTGCTTTCCGCAAATCTTTCCCAGATGCGTCTGAGCTGTCACACACCTATAGTAAAATGAAGAATTTCCTTTGTGCAGTTGGAATTGGATATGATATGATCCATGTTTGTAAGAATAATTGTGTTCTGTTCCGGAAGGATTATGCCAACTTAAGTGAATGCCCGAAATGCAAATCATCAAGATGGAAAGATGGCGATGCTGTGAAGAGGGTTCCTCATAATGTTCTGAGACATTTTCCAATTACACCAAGATTGCAGACGTTGTTTCATGATGCTGAAACAAGAGAGGATGTAATGTGGCATTCTAGGAACCAGGAGTACAGAGATCAGAATGTAATGAGCCATCCATCTCATGGTAGTGAGTGGAAAAGCTTCAATGATAAACACAAAGAGTTTGCTGCTGACCCGAGAAACATTAGACTTGGCTTAGCTTCAAATGGATTTAACCCATTTGGCCACCAGAGCGCCACATATAGCATGTGGCCAGTGCTTGTTATCCCTTACAACATGCCTCCAAATGTCTGCACCAAAGAATCAAACTACATGATGGCCTTGCTCATCCCAGGTCCAAAAAGTCCTGGAAAGGATTTTGATTTGTTCATGGAGCCTCTTGTGGAGGAACTTCAACATCTATGGAAGGGTGTTCTCACTCGAGACCTATATAGCAGCCCACTAGCTGATTTCTTTCTGCGTGCTGTTGTAATTTGGTGCATCCATGATTATCCGGCTTTGGGCACTATGTCAGGGCGAACGACACATGGTTACAATGCATGTGTTCGCCGTGACAGGAATCTGCTGTCATACGCAATACTTAGGAAGATATGTTACATTGGACACCGCCGTTTCCTTGCCAAGGACAAGCCGCATCCTAGAAAATACCGAAGACATGTGTTCAATGCAAAGCATGAAAACCGTGATGCGCCAAAGAGGCTCACCGCTGATGAGTTGCAAGTGGAATTAGAGAAGGTCAGGCATATTACACCAGGAAACCATCCTGGTAATGGTAGCGGGAAAAGGAAGCGTGGCACGGTAGAAGAGAGATTATTGTTTACCCGCAGGTCCACTTTGTGGGACTTGGAGTATTGGAAAGATTTGGATCTGCGGCATAATCTTGATGTGATGCACATTGAGAAAAATATATGTGACAGCATTATCGGCACACTTCTTAACATTGAAGGCAAGATGAAAGATACCTTAAAATCTAGGATTGATTTGACACACCTGGGTATCAGAAAGGATTTGCAGGTGCAAGATGAAGGTAAACCACGGGATATGGCACCAGTTGTGTATGTCTTGGACAAGGTAAAAAGAAAAGAATTCTGTGAGGTCCTGTCATGTGTGAGATTCCCACATGGATTTGCTTCCAACCCTGAAAGGAGAGTCAGTGCAGATGGAAACAAGGTACAAGGGTTGAAAACTCATGACTGCCACGTCCTACTTCAAAGGGTTTTACCTGTCATCCTTAGAGGATTGGGCCGCCCTGACTTATACAGAGCAATTGCAGAGTTGGGACAATTCTTCAGGGAACTCTGTAGTAGAAATATCAGGATAGATGCTTTGGAGCGTCTTAGAGACAAGATACCAACTATCCTATGCGACCTTGAGAAGATATATCCTCCAGCCTTCTTTGATGTGATGGTGCATTTGGCTGTTCATCTACCTGATGAGGCACTACTTAGAGGTCCAGTACAATATGGCTGGATGTACCCTATTGAAAGGCGGCTAGGCACTTTCAACAGCTATGTTAGGAACAGAGCTAGACCCGGGGGTTCCATTGCAGAGGCCTACATTGCTACAGAAGCGTTGACATTCTGCTCAAAATACATTGAAACAGCTGATCAACTTAGCAAAGAGGTGGGTGAAGACAATCCCGGGCTCAATGTTTTCGATTATTCTGTTCAAGTTACAGGGAAGAGTCGACAAGAGGACAAACCTAAAGATTTGGACAAAATGGTTTGGTATGTGTTGAATAACTGTCCTGAGATACTACCTTATATCAAGTAAGTGCAGTACTGCAGCTTATACATCGTAATCTACTAAACTTGCAGCACATTCTTATATATTTAGATGTTTGACGCGATCACTATGTTGTGCAGCATGTACAAAGAGGAGTTACTGCCGCAAAATTCAAGAAACATTGACAAACTGGTTATGGCAGGATTTGCGAAATGGTTCAAGAACCATGTAAGCTTTTGAAGTGCACTATCAGTTTTTTTAATATATTGAGTACATAATATGATCAGCTTGTCTATTTTCTAACCATAGGTTAAGAAGATGCGGGAGGATGGGCAGGCAGTTGATGATGCCCTTTACTCACTAGCAATGGGTCCTGATACTCGGGTAAGACATTATGAATCTTGCGTTGTTGGAGATGTGCGCTACAACACCCTTGCACGAGACAAAGGCAGGAAGACACAAAACAGTGCCATCATGAGCACGGATACGTATGACAAAGAGATAACTGAAATGTATGCTAACATAACAGACATTGTTCAGTTGCAGTATATCTCCAGTTTCGAGGATCATCGGTGTGTGGTTCTGTTGTGCTATCGTTGGTATAACCTATTTTCCAGGATCGCAAAACCCAGAGCTGATGATTATTTCAAATCCATCCATGTCAAGGCGGCGTACCAGACCAACGAGCCTTTTATTTTGGCAAATCAAGCAACACAGATATTCTTCTTGGAAGACACATTTGCACATAGCGATGACTGGAGAGTATTGAAAAGGTTTGAGCAGATGAATTCATTTAATGAAGTTGCACAACAAGATGATGCTTACACTGCTCCTAATGTACAAGATAACACAGATGTTCCTAATATCTTTGAGAACCATCACATCAATGACGCCGGCGAAAAGATTGCATGTCGTGATGTGGACATACAAGAGTTGATCAAGAAGAACCCAACGTTCGAGGACGTTGAGGACAGAGAAGAAGATGACACCGTGGGGAATTACGATTCAGACTGATACACATGGCAAAGATGTTGACGCTGCTGCTGCGGATGATGATTACATTGCTTTTGTCGTATTTGCGTGTCAGAAGACGTTTTTTATCTACTATGTGAAATTGTGTTTGCTATGACAACTGAAACCTGATGAACATGTTGTTTAGTATTTTGCTGTGAGAATATCACTTGTTATGTATGCTGATTTGTGTTTCCATTAATAGAAATCATTAGATGTTCACAACACTACGCCCAGCCTGCTACACAGGTTTCATTCATTACTAGTTTCAGCAAAGTGCTCATGTCGTAGCCACTGAATACATCACGAGTGCTACATACATTGCAAATAAAGAGATAATCATCCTACAGAGCACATCGATTTTGCCCATTATCTTCACAAGCTCTTTCATCTCCTCATTGCTGTCAAGGCCATTCAGCAGCTGTTGCTTGGCCATGATCAGAGGAACTGCGTCTTTAACCTTCTGCTCTGCATCTTCCTCTTCTGCTGTTCCTTCAGTTACTTGTCCAACACCCCAACCTGCTGGTATTGGGATTCCTCGGCTAACCAAATAATCAGCGTAGTTGCATTCCCCCACATCAGCAACTTCCTAGAAATACAAATCACACGAATCTTCCCTTTTCTGCACAAATCAAATTGGAAGATCATCAACCAAACTATTAAAAAAATCAGCAACTGAAAGCAGCAGAACAACACTTAAACATATTATTACCCCATGATTCGAGCATTTGTAGAAGACTCGGCTAGGGTTGCGGATTCTGGATGAGACGCGACGGATGACTCTGCATGATTTGCAGCAGTGGCACCACACCAACGGCAGCGGGTTGCGATGAGCAATCGGCTGCAGTGCGCGTGCCGGCGGGGGTGTGATGAGACCCACAGGCGATGGTACGGGTGGCGACTTGGCGCATATCTGGTTGTTACCTGCTGAAGAGCAGGTGGACGAGCAGCCAGCGGACATGGTTGCTGCGGCCAGAGCTTCTGATGCTAGGCAGAGTAAGTAGAGAAGAGGAGAAGCGAACGTTGGATATGTCAGTTTCATTACTTGCAGAGTAGCATAGCACCATATATAGTCATAGTCTAGGTTTGGATTCGAACCAGCTACAGGAGCACGTCTTTCTTTTTTCTAAAACTCGGCAATGTCTCTTTACTGGTACACTAGCTTGTTCTGTACGCCTTCCCAAGTCTTTGATTTTCTTTCCCTTTTTTTGCGAGGAAGGAAGGAGGACAAAATTGAGAGTTCCTCGGACACCTCTTGGTTGAAAACCAAGGGTGCTAGTCACTTATGTGGTGAACGTTCCCTGTGAGGAGGATGGCAGACGAACGCATTTTCCTCGCAGTTTTCTTCCTATATATAAAAAAGTATGCTACTTGGTGTCTGCTTAGTCAAAAAACGATTGTGCCAACCTTGACCGTTCGATTGACATTCAACGTGTGTCGCGTTTCTTCAGTCTCTTCTTCCTCGAGCCGCCAAAGCCAAACCAGCGCCAGCGGGACCGCCTGCTCCCGCCTCCCACGGCTGGCTGTGATCTTCCCCGGCTCCTGTTCGTTCCCGTCCGAGGCCTCACCATCGTCCTCCGCGCTCGTCGCGGCACCGCCCTCCGGTGTTGTCAACATGGTCAACCACCGAGAGGAATAAGGAGATGACTGTACATGGTGAGGATGACAGTAGGGACCCAGTAGCGCGCGCAGTAATTTTTGTTTTTTCGGGATGGACAAGGGTATCAACTGGGTTGTGCGGGACCCGTTGCCTGTCTAGCCCAGGCTTTTATTTCATATGTTTAGCACATGACCAGCCCAGTTTGTTTTTTTCCTTTCCGAAAAATGGCTAGCCAGCTATTTTGTATTTTGCAGAATAACCAACATAGGCCTACTTGCTTTTCTACGCCCTGCTGGACCGGAAATCTTTCAAGAGAAGGAGGGATGCATTTTGCCCAGAAAATGGGCTATAAATAATAAGAAATGGGCTATAAGTAATAAGAAATGGGCTATAAGTAATAATAAATGGGCTATAAGTAATAATAAATGGGCTGTAAAATGAAAAAAATACAACAAACAGGCAATTAGTTCCCAAGTACTGTTTTCTTTCGGATTTTGATATTTTAAATTTCATTGTTTTTGTGCGGGTAAAATTTCATTGAATTTAAATTAAGGTATATTTAGATTTAAAATTAATTTGAGTCCGGCTAGAAATTTCAGGTTGTATGCTGTTTGGGACAGATTTGGAGGCTGACTTGTGGGTCTACTAGGTTGACGTGTACTTTGGCTTTGTCAACTTAGTCCACAAACGATTCTAGCAGCAGTGACATTGGATGTTAATCCAACGACCATGCTGCTTCTTCAATATTAGATCTTCTTGCTCCAGCCGCCCAAACCAGCTCCGTTGGGACTGCCTGCTCCCGCCTCCCGTGGCCGGCTGTGCTGCCGCAAAGGCCGCACAGCCCCACCCTACTTCATTGCTGGCCAGGCCATTCCTCTACTCACCCACACCTCCTGTTATTTTCCGACAATGGCAGCTGGACTAGTAAACCCTCGTACTCCCCACCGTGTGGGCAACCATTGCTGAGTCTTCCCCGGCACCGTGTCGTTCCCTTCCTAGGCCTCACCGTCGTCCACCGCCATGGTGCTCTCGGCGCGGCCTGGTCAACATAGTCAACGAACGACATCCATCGGCCGTGGACTGTACGCGCAAAATAATGATTCCTCCACCTGACAGCTGGGACCCACCGGAAGGGCCTCTGTATTTCGCGAAAAAAACGTTCCCCCCGCTGACATGTCGGACCCACCAGCTATATCTTCGCACGCAAGGAAGTGCCTCCTTATTACGCACAAAAAAATGAATACCCACCCTGCTAGATGGGACCCACCATAGTGGGAGGATGACTTGTGGGCCAACTAAGTTGACGGGGACGGAGGGCTTTGTCAACTTAGTCAATATGAACGATTCTAGCTCCAGTGACCGTACGATTTCCACCCAACGGCCATAGTGCTTCTTCAACCTTTGGTCTTCTTGCTCCAGCCACCCAAAGCAGCGCCGGTCGTGTCGCATGCTCCTGCCTCTCGTGGCCGGTTGTGATGCCGCGGAGGCCTCACCGCCCCCTACTACTCCCACCGCTGGCCCAGGGTATCCCTCTACTCACCCACACCCCCTGTTATTCTGCGGCAACGACAGCCTCACGCCGCAGCCGAACCAGTGAACCCTCGTACTCCTCTCCGCGTGGGCCACCACTGCTGCGTCTTCCCTGGCTCCGCGCCGTCCCCTTCCTAGGCCTCGCCGTCGTCTAGACCACCGCCCTGGTGCTCTTGGCACGGCGTGGTTAACGTGGTCAACGACCAACTTCCATCGGAAGAGTACTGTACGTGGAGAGGCTGACAGCTGGGTCCAGGCGGCCGCAAGGAAGTGCCTCCTTATTACGCGCAAAATAATTATTCCTCCACCTGACAGCAGGGACCCACCGGACGGGCCACCTTATTTCGCGAAAAAAACATTTCCCCCCTGACTGTTGGGACCCACCGGACGGGCCAGCGTATTTCGCGAAAAAAGCATTCCCCGCGCTGTCAGCTCGGACCCACCGGAAGTGCCTCCTTATTACACAAAAAAAAGAATACTCCCCTTGCTAGCTGGGACCCACCATGGTGGGAGGCTGACTTGTGGGCCTACTAAGTTGACTGGGACGGGGGCCTTTGTCAACTTTAGTCAATATGAACGATTCTAGCTCCAGGGACCGTACGATGTCCATCCAACGGCCGTAGTGCTTCTTCAACCTCTGGTCTTCTTGCTCCAGCCGCCCAAAGCAGCGCCGGTCGTGCCGCATGCTCCTGCCTCCCGTGGCCGGCTGTGCTGCCGCGGAGGCCTCACCGCCCCTACTATTCCCACCGCTGGCCAGGCCCTACGGCGACGGCAACCTCACACCGCGGCCAAACCAGTGAACCCTCGTACTCCTCTCCGCACGGGCTTCCACTACCGCATCTTCCCCGGCTCCCCGTCGTCCCCTTCCTAGGCCTCGCCATCGTCCACCGCCCTGGTGCTCTCGGCGCAGCGTGGTCAACATGGTCAAGGAACGACTTCCATCGGACGTGACTGTACGTGGAGAGGCTGACAGCTGGGTCCACGGCCGCAGCAAGGAAGTGCCTCCTTATTACGCGGAAAATAATGATTCCTCCACCTGATAGCTGGGACCCACCAGACAGGCCACTATATTTCGCGAAAAAACGTTTCCCCCTGACCACTGACCGCTGGGACCCACCAGCGACACCTTCACACGCAAGGAAGTGCGTCCGGGCAAAAAAAAAGATTCGCCCCCTGACTGCTGGGACCCACCGGCTACATCTTCGCACGCAAGGAAGTGCGTCCGGGCAAAAAAAACCAAAATGATTCGCCCCCCTGACTGCTGGGACCCACCAGCTACATCTTCACACGCAAGGAAGTGCCTGACAGTCGGGACCCACCTGGTCGAAGCGTACGTAGCATTGTCATTCTGGTCGCGAACATGTACGTACATATATACTGGTGGATGTAGAGGCGCGCACGTGTCGTAGTAGAGGCGCACACGTAGCATGTACACGTACGTACAGCAGCGAGGGTGCAAGAAAGAAAATATGGCCACGTACGTACATACGGGCAGGGTCTCTAACGCCTATTGCACATACGTACATGGCTGGGTCGGAACGGAGAAATAGCGTCGTCGTCGTGTTCATGGGGAGCCAACCGGCTGGGTCGGAACGGAATGCGTGGTCATGTTCATCGGGAGGGCTTGGACGGAACATGCAATGGAAATGAGGCCTGGCGTACTGCACAACGGAGGAAACGACCTTGTATTCGACCGGCCACGTTCGAAACGGGGTCCTGTTGATCGGGAGGGGCCTGGCGTACCGCAAAACAGAGGAAACGGACCTCCTACGGTCGAAACGGGGGTCCTGTTGATCGGGAGGGGTCTGGCGTACCGCAAAACGGAGGAAACGGACCTCCTACGGTCGAAACGGGGGTCCTGTTGATCGGGAGGGGTGTGGCGTACCGCAAAACGGATGAAACGGACCTCCTACGGTCGAAACGGGGGTCATGCTGATCGGGAGGGGTGTGGCGTACCGCAAAACGAATGAAACGGACCTCCTACGGTCGAAACGGGGGTCCTGTTCATCGGGAGGGCTGTGGCGTACCGCAAAACGGGACTCCACGGGATACTGTTCATCTCCACCGTCGACCTCCTCCAGCCTCCACGGGCTACCGTCGACCTCCTCCAGCCTCCACGGGCTCCTGTTCATCCAGCCTCCACCGCGCGCTACTCCACGGGCTACTGTTCAACCACCCCTCCACGGGCATCCCTCCACCGTCTACTGTTCATCCAGCCCTCCACACCACGGGGTCCTATTCAACCACCCCTCCATGGCCACCCCTCCATCGTCTACTGTTCATCCATCCCTCCACACCACGGGTTCCTGTTCATCCAGAGGCAACGCCACCGCTCACTGTTCATCCAACCCCTCCCCCCCCGCAACGCTCACTGTTCATCCCAGAGGCAACATCGATCGGCTTCAGTTAGCAGCAGTAGCGACGGAATCGCTCCATCGGGTTCAGTTAACAGCCATCGATCGATCGCTCGGGTTCAGTAATGCGTAGCCTGCAGTGCAATCGCTCGGGTTCAGTTAGAGCCCAACGCCTTGCTCGGCTTCACTTAGAGCCAACACCTCGCACACACGTGCGTATGTACGAGAGAAACGCGCATCGCTCCGCCCCGACGTCCCACCGTAACCGGCAACTCCCCGAAATTTCCCTCCCCCTTGCTTCTACCACGGTTTTTTCCGTCATGGACGGCCCAAAGAATGTCATGTAGCTGCGTCTCCGGCCGGCCCAGGACGAAAAGCCCATTTTCTGTCATGATTTTTTGTCATAGAAGTAGGAGCCCACCACATCTATGATGATACCAGGTTTTGTCACAATTATCGTCATAGAAGTGTCATATGTATGACAGATTTTTTTTCGTTCGGCCCAAAATTTCATGGATGTGTCTTTTTTTTGTAGTGCAATAAAGTTCAAGCAAATAAAACAAAGAGAGACCAAAAAGCAACACACTCTCTCTCTCAAAGACTATGATCTATACATATTTCTCTCCCTTTGGCAACAAGTTACCAAAAAGTGATAAATATGCATAGTGCTATGTGTCTCTCAAGATTGGTCTCCATGAGGTGGTGTAGAGATGACTCCAAGAACGAAAGCTTCTGTAGATGTAGCTGGAGCTGGTGGAGCTGAAGCTAGAGCTGGTGGCACTGAAGCTGTGCTGCTGGTGTAGATGTAGTAGCTCTTGTGTGTGGAACAGGCACTGCAGCAGACCTCTTACTCCTGGGCACTCTTGTGAAAGCATCTGTAGTAGACTTGCCCTTCTTCTCCTCCACTTCCTCCTGAAGTTGCCCACTACTGACTGAATCTCAGTTACCTTGACATCAAGATCATAGAATTTCTGCTCAATGATCCTCTCCAAGCTCTCCTGGTTTTGAGTCAGGGTGGCCAAGCCCTTCTCAATTCTCATGGTGGATGCAATCAGATATCCAAGCTGATCTTGCTTCCTCTTCCAGAATACTTGAGATGCCTCTTCAGCTGTTGGCATCTTTGCAGCTTTCTCTATTGCCTTCTCTCTCTTCTCATGTGCTTGCATTGAGGAAGGATCTTTGTCATCCATAACAACAGTGCTTTCCTCAAAATCTAGATAGAGGGGTAGATGCTCTTTGTCCAACAAATATGTGCATGTGCCCATCTTGGAGTTGATAAGCACCTGAATATGTGGAGCATACCCAAAAGATCTCTTCTGATCTGCAGCTGTCCTCTTGATTATCTCAACAATCAAACTCATCACTTTGAACTTTTGAGGGACATCAAATATATGCAGCAAGTTGATGGAGTGTCCTCTTAACGTTCTATGATCTCCTGATTTTGGCAAAAGAGTGTGCCTTAGAATGGTATTGATAGTAGGCAGTCCTGACAGCAAATGCTTCACTGAGCCAAACTTGTGAGTCTCAAGATCTTCATCTGGAATCTCCTTGTACATGTTGGCCATAGAGTTATGATCCTTCTTCTTTGCATAGACATCTAAGTCATCCTCACGAGCTTCTGGAGCATTAATCAATTTGGCCCACCCATCAGCTGTGGATTGGTACCTAGTACCCTCAGACATCCATACAATCCTGCCATCTGGATAGAAGTGAGCAGTGGAGTAGAATTGCATGATCAGCCCATCATTCCATTTGGCAAGCTTCTGGCCAACAAACTGGTCAACTTCACAAGCCTTGAAGCTATCAAGCACACCTGGGAAATGATCTTCATTTTCCTTGATATATGACCAATCAATCCATCTCATGTCACAAACTATAGGCTTCTTGGCAAGCAAAACAGTTTCATAGAAGTCCTGCTGTTCCTTAGTGTGAAACATGTAGTCCACATCAGTTCTTCTCCTTATAGCATATGGGCCAGACTATCTCCAGAGTCTCAGACCCGCATCCTTTCTGAGTTTCATGTCCTCTGCAACAGGATGTGCATCATTATTATATGGAATTTTTGGCTTGAGCTTCCTTGGCACTTGGGCTTAAGCTTCTTCCTCTTCTACTTCAAGCACTGGGGCCTTGTTCTTTTCCTCAGCAGGTATATTCCTTGTACTCCTATTGGGTGCAGTATTTGGAGCTGGAGCAGTAGCTTTGGGAGCAAGTTTGGGCTTAGGAGCAGCCCCTGACTTAATAGCATCTCCCATGAGCTTCTGAGCCTTAGGAGCTGGAGCAGCATCCTCTTCCCCTTCATTATCTGATCTCACCATAGAGGGCTTGCCAATGATCCTGGCAGTGGTCTTCTTGACCCTTTCTTTCCTCTTCTTTCCTTCTGCAACAGCCTCTTTGGGTTCTGATCCCAAATTTTCTTGAGTGGATGCTCTGACCTTTAACATAGGAACTCTTTTGGCTGGAGCCTTTCTGTTCATGCCTGGATTTGTTGATGCAGCAGTGCAAAACTCTTTCTTCACTTCCTTTTTCTTGGAAGTGGCCTCATCCTCAGCTGCAATGTAGTCCCCATCCTCTGAATCAGATGTTCTCTTCTTCCTTGTTCTAGTAGCTGCCTTGGGCAAGTTACTAGGTGTACTCCTGCTGCCCTCATCATAGCTGCTGGAGGGACTAGTGCCCTCATCCAACTGTCCTGGCTGCTCAGGCCTGTTGTGGTTGTCACTCTGATTAGACATCTTGTAGACAACTGTCACCAGACCCTGTGAATAGGTTGTAGATGAGGTAGAGTAGATGAGCATCACAAAGTACAGAGGTTTTGCAAAACAAATTGAGTCAAAAACTTAGTTTTAGTTCTCTACAGAAGTGATCTCGGAGCTACCGAATTGACAAACTCGGTGAGACCGAAGCAACACTTGGAACCTAAACTAGTGAACTCGGTTAGGCCGAGTCATAGTTCGGTGGCACCGATATTGCTAGGGTTTCACAGAATCCTAAACTTGGTCACACCGATTTGCATGTTTCGGTCAGACCGAAAAGCGCATGTGCAATGGCCTAAGCCGAATCGGTGAGACCGATTTCTATAGTTCAGTCGGTCCGAGATGAATTCTGCGGAGAGCTAAACCTAAATTTTTCGAATCAATCTAGACCTAAGGATGATTTAGATGAATAGATTAATCTCATTTGTGGCACGAATCATGGTATTGTCCTTGTGCTAGGAATCGAAGTGAAAAAGACAACACAAGAGGTTGAACACGTACCCTAGAGCGGCGGGTGTTCGCTACGGCGGTGACGGTGGAGCAGATTCCATCAACAGCGGCAGATTCCAACGGCGGGAGGTCATTGGCGGCGAGAAGACGATCCAGAGACCCGAGGGGGTAGAGCAGGACACACGTGGGCTGAGAGGATTTGAAGAAATTTCCAAAATCTCACCCGTGGATATATATATATATATCCCGACCCTGTCGTGTGACCAAGTGGAACAACTCGGGGCATCGAGATTGTAGAATCGCAAGCGGTTGCTGCAACTCGGTGTGACCGAAGTGTTCAAATTGGTTGCACCAAGATGAAAACCTAGATCAACTTAGTTAACTCGGTGTGACCGAAATGGATTTCTCGGTCAGACCGAAATGCACAAAGAGGTTTTGGAAGTTTAAGTCTATGACAAATTGGGGACTTCGAGTGCTCCTCACACACAGTCGTTTGAATCTGACTTGATCAAACTTTGTGATGTAGCATGAATAGACTTTGAGATGATAAAAGCATAGATATCTATAGAAGGTTCTTAGGCATTCTTGTCCATCCACTTGGTTAAAGAAAAAGAATCCAAACATACAAAACAACAAGTGGATGTCCTCCAATGAGTAAAATATGCAAACGACATGCTCACACAACAAAATGGCAAATGAAATATGTGACAAAGCATGCACAACCACTTTTAGCATCTATCAAGCAATTGGCGATGGCTAGGTTATCTATATATGAGTATGTTGACTTAGGAGTCAAATGAGAACATTTGATCGTAGGTCACACTCATTGTTTAAGCACAAGTGGGGTTACCACTTTTACATAAAGCATTGTTGTGTTCACATCATTAGAGTTGCTTTAGCTCAATTCTTTAGAGTAACGCTCCCCCTAGATGTGAGATCCCCCTTTAGAGGGATGAACTAACCTTGGGTTTTGTCGATGATGACATCATGTAGGTGTTGAAGATGTAGATGCTCAATGTTGTTGTAGATCATTTGGAGCAGTCCATTGGAGTGAGTTGCACTTTCAATACCTACATGGGTTAGTCCCACAAGGAACAAATAAGGATATCCATAGACATAGAGTGATGCACACACAAGATGATGTCCATGAAAGCATTCGGTTACCTTGTCCCTTGTCTTACCAACAAGAGGGTTTGTGACTCCTTGAACTAGTGCATGATATGAAGGTTGTTTGCACTTGTTCTCGCCAAAATGATACGAGTGAAGTTTGTTGGCAGAGTCACCCTCAAGATCTCTCTAGTTCTACTTCTTCGGGATCCACATCATCTTGATGGGAATCCTTGGGGTAGTAGTGGAACTTGATGAATTAGAACTTGATGAAGTCTTGGGAACCCACTTGACCAAGGCCTTGGGAGCTTCTTCAAATGAATCAATCTCCTCTTGAAGCTTGTCCTTGCCTTTTTGCTTGTGGTCTTGTGGTGGAAGATAATCTTGAGCTTGTGTCCCTTGGAAGGAAGTAGGATCATACTTCTCTTGTTGGGGAGCAAACTTTCTCTTGGGTGTTGATCTTCTTCCCACTCAACTCCATTGGCATTGAACTTTCGTTCAAAACCAACACCTTGATTCTTCCGGTGCCTTCCTTGCTTGCGTACAATTTCTTTTAATTGCTTACTCCCGGCAAGACTTTTGTAGACACCCTTCTCTATAATTCCCTTCAATAGACTATTTTCTTGCTCAAGTGTAACTTGACTAAGAGAATCATTAGTGGAATCAAGAGAACTACTAGAAGCAACAACGTTGGATTTAGCATGATTATTGTTACTACTAGAAGAAGAATCTTTCTTACTTTTGTTGCTAGATTTTACTTGAGGCATGTAGGTAGATAAAAGTAAACGCTTGGCAATGTAAGAAGAACTTTTCTTGCGAAGATCATCATTAATTGCCTTTTAAAAACTCATGCTCTTGCTCAAGGTTGAGCTTTTCAAAGAATAACTTCTCATGAGTCTTTAAAAGTTCTCGATGATCTTCCAAGGTAGTTTCATGAGCTAACTTAAGAGTGTTTAGTTCTTTAGTTAGGCGCTCAATCTTCTCCTTATCATTGTCATTCGCTTTATCTTGATTAGCATATTTAATTGACTTTTCATCATAGAATTCATCACTAGAGTTGTCAACAAGTAAATCATCATCTACCAACAAATCATCTTTATCACTATTGAAATAAACATACTTGGGGGTGTGGTACCTTTGGGCCTTTAGCCATCAAGCATCTTCCAATTCCTTCATTTGGTGAGTCAAATATGTCGTAGGAGTTGGTTGACACAAGTGCTAGACCGTCAACACCTTCATCTTGAGTATGTTCGGAGTCAGAGTGATAGCTTCTCTCGGAGTGATGGCTCGACGGAGTCGGATACCCATTCACCAACATGAGCTTGATGTCTTCGCTTTGTGTAACTCTTTGATGATTTGTCCTTCCTTTCAGAATCCTTGCTTCTCCGAGAGGTTCTTTGTTCATAGTGATTGTCTCTACTCCTCCTCTCTCTTGGTGGTGATTCATCTCTTCGACTTCTCCTTTTGGGTGAATCTTCTCTCCTTTTGTAAGGAGCCGTACACTCATTGGAATAGTGTCCGGGTGAGGGAGTCCTGGATAAGGGGGTATACGGACGGCCGGACTATATGCTTTGGCCAGACTGTTGGACTATGAAGATACACGATTGAAGACTTCGTCCCGTGTCCGGATGGGACTCTCCTTGGCGTGGAAGGCAAGCTTGGCGATTCGGATGTAGATCTCCTTCTCTGTAACCGACTCTGTGTAACCCTAGCCCCCTCCGGTGTCTATATAAACCGGAGGGTTTAGTCCGTAGGACAGAACAACAATCATACCATAGGCTAGCTTCTAGGGTTTAGCCTCTCTGATCTCGTGGTAGATCAACTCTTGTAATACTCATATCATCAAGATCAATCAAGCAGGAAGTAGGGTATTACCTCCATCAAGAGGGCCCGAACCTGGGTAAACATCGTGTCCCCAGTCTCCTGTTACCATTAGCCTTAGACGCACAGTTCGGAACCCCCTGCCCGAGATCCGCCGGTTTTGACACTGACATTGGTGCTTTCATTGAGAGTTCCTCTGTGTCGTCGCTGTAAGGATCGATGGCTCCTCCAACCTTCAACAACGCCGTCCTGGGTGAGACTTTCCTCCCCGAACAGATCTTCGTGTTCGACGGCTTCACACTGCGGGCCAACTCGCTTGGCCATCTGGAGCAGATCGACAGCTACGCCCCTGGCCATCAGGTTTGGTTTGGAAACCTAAACTACAGTGCCGACATCCACGGAGACTTGATCTTCGACGGATTCGGGCCCATGTCAGGAGCGCCGAACGATCACGACGTGCATGACCTAGATCTGCCGTCGGACAGTATTCGGAACATCACACCTGCTACGGCTCCGGACTTCGTTCCAGAGCAGGTCGTGCCTTCTAAGGACGGGTGGATGGACCCCGCCCCGAAGGCCGCACACTCATCGACGTTGGAGCCGAACACAGACTCCTCTCCTAAAGGAATCTGTATCTCCGGACCCCCGGACTTACCTTCGGTCGTAGGTCCCGGACCGCGTGCATCCATGCCCATCGAATCTGATTGGGCTCCAATAATGGAATTCACCGCCATGGATATCTTCCAGCACTCCCCCTTTGGTGATGTGCTAAATTCATTAAGGTCTCTCTCTCTATCAGGAGATTCCTGGCCGAACTATGTTCGGCTCGAGTGGGAAGCAGGCGACGAAGAAATTCGTCACCCACCTACCACCCACTTCATAGCCACGGTCTATGACTTGACCGATGTGCTTACCTTCGATCCCGAAGACATCGACGGTATAGAAGACGATGCGGGAGAAGAACAGGAACCACCGCCCACAGGGCACTGGACTGCCACCTCTTCATATGATATATATATGGTGGATACTCCCAAAGAAAACAATGGCGATGAGGCAACATGAGATAACCCCTCAGGGAAGAAATCGAAGCATGGGCGTCACTGGCGCCGCTCCAAGCCCCGCCACAACAACACCGGCACTGGAGAAGAAAATCCAGATGGTGCCGAAGAGGAATACAATCTTGATCAACCAACCTTCGAGCAAGCCGAACAGGAACACGGGCAGGTCAGCCAAGACGAACAGGCGATGGACGGATACTTGGAAGACGATAACTATACGCCTCCCTCTGAAGACGAGGTGAGCCTCGGTGACGACGAATTCGGCGTACCAGAGGATCCCATAGAGCAGGAGCACTTCAAGCGCCGGCTTATAGCCACTGCAAGAAGCCCGAAAAAGAAGCAGCAGCAGCTCCAAGCTGATCAAGATCTGCTCGCAGACAGATGGACCGAAGTCATGGCGGCCGAGGAATACGGACTCGAGCCCCCCATCAGGGGATACCCAAAGCACAAATCGCTGGAAGAGGAGGCCGAAGAGCCTAAACTTCCAACACAGGATGAGGCTGACCGGCCACCCCATGGCCGGGATAAAACGGCGTATCAGGCCGGATACCAGCCCGCACCCCCATGCCGGTTCACTACGGCCCGGGGCAATACACAGGACCTGCGAGACATATTGGAAAACAAAGCAGGACAACCAAGATCGATCTACGGATCACGGGGGCGCGCCACAACTCATGACGCTGATCGTCATACCGGATACAATACTAATAAATCCGACCGGCCCGAACATAACCGACCTGACCTAATCGGACTGCGTCGCGACATAGCCCGGCACAGAGGCGCCGCACACCCCCTCTGCTTCACTGATGAAGCAATGGAAAATGAATTCCTAGAAGGGTTTAAACCCATCAACATCGAGTCATACGATGGCACAACAGACCCCGCGGTGTGGATCGGAGATTTTTCTTCTCCACATTCACATGGCACGCGGTGATGACCTATATGCCATCAAGTATCTCCCACTCAAGCTTAAAGGGCCAGCCAGACATTGGCTGAACAGCCTGCCAACAAACTCCATTGGCAGTTGGGAAAATCTTGAGGACGCATTCCTTGATAACTTCCAGGGCACCTACGTGCGACCACCGGATGCTGATGACTTAAGTCACATCACCCAACAGCCCGGAGAGTCAGCCAGGAAATTCTGGATTCGGTTCCTAACTAAAAAGAACCAAATTGTCGACTGTCCGGACACCGAGGCCCTGGCGGCCTTTAAGCATAATATCCGTGACGAGTGGCTTGCCCGACACCTCGGCCAAGAAAAACCGAAGTCCATGGCGGCCCTCATGACACTAATGACCCGCTTTTGCACGGGTGAGGACAGCTGGCTGGCTCGCAGTAACACCGCGCCAAGAAACTCTGGCACTTTAGATATCCATGACAGTAACGGAAAGCCACGGCGCAAAAGACACAAGCATCGGAACAATGGCGACAATGTCGAAGATACAGCAGTCAATGCCGGATTCAGCAACTCCAAATCCGGTCAGCGGAAGAAGCCATTTAAAAGAAACAATCCGGGATCATCTAGTCTGGACCGCATACTCGACCGCTCGTGCCAGATTCATGGCACCCCCGATAAACCAGCCAATCACAGTAACAGAGATTGCTGGGTGTTCAAACAGGCCGGCAAGATAAATGCCGAGAACAAGGACAAGGGGCTGCACAGCGATGATGACGAGGAGCCCCGGCGTCTGAACACCGGAGGACAGAAGAAATCCCCCCAGGTGAAAACGGTGAACATGATCTATGCCACTCACATCCCCAAACGGGAGCGAAAGCGTGCACTTAGGGATGTCTATGCAGTGGAGCCCGTCGCCCCAAAGTTCAACCCATGGTCATCCTGCCCGATCTCATTTGATCGTAGGGACCATCCCACCAGCATCCGTCACGGCAGCTCAGCCGCATTGGTCCTTGACCCAATCATCGATGGATTCAACCTCACGTGAGTCCTCATGGACGGTGGCAGCAGCCTGAACCTGCTTTATCAAGACACACTGCGCAAAATGGGCATCGATCCGTCACGGATCAAACCCACCAAAACCACCTTCAATGGTGTAATTCCAGGGGTAGAGGCCCGTCGTACGGGCTCAATAACACTGGAAGTGGTCTTCGGATCTCCGGATAACTTCCGAAGCGAAGAGTTAATCTTCAATATCGTCCCTTTCCGTAGTGGCTATACTGCACTACTTGGACGAACCACGTGAAAGCACAAGTGCTCCCTAGGTGGTTTTGGTAATTAATGTCAACATATCTCTTGTTGGACTAACACTTTTATCTAGTATATTTTAGATAAGTTCAACAATTGTGTGGCCTGGACTAAAGGATATGGGAACTCCTTCAAGATGCTAAGGACAAAGGATTGGCTCAAGCTTCAAGCTCAAGACTCTTCATTTTACATTTTTAGTGGTCCAAGATCACATTTAGTCTATAGGAAAAGCCAATACTATCAAGGAGGGATGAGGTGTTGCTTAATGAGCCTCTTGCTTCGTGTGCTTAGTGATGTGCTCCAAAACCCTCAACTACTTTCCCGCTTCCACAAATGACCTAAACCCAAAGCCAAAATCGGTTACACCGAAACTTCCTATCTGGTGCCACCAATTCCATAAGTCATAGCCACTGCCACAAACCCTAAGCAAATCGGTCTTACCGATAGGGATCTTGGTTTCACCGAGATGGGATTGTAATCTCTCTGTGTATGTCCATTATCAAATCGGTCTCACCGAGTTTGAGAAATCGGTACTACCGAGATTACAATGCAAACTCTCTGGAAACTTATTACCAAAATCGGTCCTACCGAGTTTGAGCAATCGGTCCCACCGAGTTTGCCTGACCAACTCTCTGGAAAGCTCATTACCAAAATCGGTCTCACCGAATTTGTGTAATCGGTCTTACCGAGATTACGTTATGCCCTAATGTAACGCCCCAGATGTATTTTTTCCCCACTTGTACTTCAACTCTTGCCGTTTCCGGTGTCAAGTTATATTTTTTTTCTCGGGTTCGGGTCCTTGTCTCCGTGTGTTGTTTTCGTTTTCATGCATCTCATACCATGTCATCACGTGCATTGCATTCGCATACATGTTCATCTCATGCATTCGAGCTTTTTCCTCGTTGTCCGTTTTGCATTCCGGCGCTTCGTTCTCCTCCGGTGGTCGTTTCTAGTCTTCTTTCGTGTGTGGGGTTTAAACATTTCCGGATTGGTCCGAGACTTGCCAAGCGGCCTTGGTTTACTACCGGTAGACCTCCTGTCAAGTTTCGTATCATTTGGACTTCGTTTGATACTCCAACGGTTAACCGAGGGACCGAAAAGGCCTCGTGTGTGTTGCAGCCCAACACCCCCCAAATTTGGCCCAAAACCCACCAAACTCTGCTCCATGTCCTAGATCGTTCGATCACGATCGTGTGGGCGAAAACCGCACCTCATTTGGACTCTCCTAGCTCCACCTATGCCTATATATACACCCCTCCGTTTTCGGATCTCTCCCTCTCCCCGAAACCCTAAAAAAAAACAGATCAAACCTCCCCGCACCGACGGACACGTCCGCCCCCAGCCGGACGCGTCCGCCGCCGCGCCCTCGCCCAACCACCGCGTGCCACGTGGACCGCCGCCGCCGCCGCCGCCGCGGGCCGGGAGGCCCGGATCCGGCCCCCGCGACCCGGCTCCTCCACGCGCGCCCCGCCGCCTCCTTCCTCCGCGCGCGCCGCCGCCTCTTCGGGCTCCGGCGACCGGAGCCGCCGTCGTCGCCGCGGGTCTCTCCGGCGAGCCCGAGGCCGGCCGCCGCCCGCACCTCCTCGCCGGCGCGCGGGCCGCCACCGCCGCCGCCGGGCGCTGCTCCGGCCTCCCCCGACCTTCCCGGCGCCGCCCCGGCCTCTCCCCGCTGCTCCGGCCGCCTCCACCGGCTCCGGCGAGCCGTCCCCGGTGAACCTCGGCTTCCGTGCTCCGGCGGTGAACAGTAACCGCCAGATCTGGAAACCCTAGATCCGGTTGACTTTCCCTCTCCCCCTTATTTTTTCGAGCTAACTTTGACTGCTCGTATCTCCGCAACCGTAGCTCCGTTTTGGGCGTATGATATATCAAAATCTTCGTCTCGACATGTACATCATTTCATTCCATTGCATCATTTGCATTTGAGGTCATCTTGATACCAAAATGCTGTTAGAAGGAGGCTTCGTGAGTTAAATTGCAGATCCGTTAGTTCATCATGCACTTTTGTCATTTTTGCTATATTTAATCCGTGCATGATATGCCTGTGCCCCTTTGGGATGAATTGTGAAGCATTTTGTCTTCTTTCCAGAGGTGCCTCCCATGCATTTTTAGGATGTGTGTGTTGTCTTGTGCAAGCTTGCGAAGAGAGGTACCTGAGATTGCAGATTTCAGGGACTTAGTGATTTTCACTAAGTCTGGGATATTTTAGTTCATGAGGCTATATGTCCAGCTTGTTTCCTAGCGATCCGTGCCTCTTTTGAGGATGATCAGTAAGGGAGTTTTGATATTTATGTTATGCTCTATCCATCCATGTCCTTGTTGGCATTTGTGGAGTGCTCTAGGTTGACTCAATCGAGCTCAACTTTTGCTTCGTTGTTAATCTGGGCAGATCGTCAACTTGTTTGCGATTTCGCCGATGCTACCGTTAGTGTTCCATGCATGCTATGCCTTCGTTCTTGCCATGTGTAGCTAGCACTTTGTGCCTTCTTGCTGGTTATATTATTTCCTTGCCATGACTTGCACCGTAGTGAGTGCATCGAGCTCGTTTACATGCCTTCGTGAGTTAAATTTCAGCATGTCTCAGTTTTCACTAAGTCTGAAAACTGATTGTGTTCGAGCGATGTTCGTGAGCTCGGTAGAGTATTTTGTGAACCCTTTTGGCCCCAGGTCACTTTGGGTGTTTTATTAAGCTTGTTGAGTAGCTCCATGCCATGTTCTTACTTGTCATGTTCAGATTTTCTATCATGTTGTTTTGCTGCTCCGAAGAGAGCATCGTGATCTGAAATTTCAGACTAGTGTTAATTTCACTAAGTCTGAAATCTGTTTTGCATTTGCGTTTTAGCCATGCTTGTTTGAACCTCTTAATGGATGAATTTGCCTATGGCTCAGTGCTAGTGTTTTGTCAACCATCTTGTGTACATCACTGCCATGTATTTTGTTTTCTTGTTTGGTGGCTGTAGCATGTTCATTTCGTTGCATTTAGATGCCTACTTGCTGTTAATCGCAGACCGGTGTCATATCTTAAAACGTTCGCCATTTCCAAACCGTAGCTCCGATTCCAATGATCTTTATATCGTTTTCAAGCGATTTCATCCCCTCTATCCAGTGGCACACTTGGTTTTCCAAGATGAGGCCAGGTTCATGCATTTCCTGTCATATCTTGCATTTTGCATCCCGCATCGCATCCCGCATAGCATATCGTCATTTCATCATATTGCTTGGACTTGCCCGTGGTTGATTGTATCCTTGTTGCTTGTTTGTCTTGTTGGGTAGAGCCGGGAGACGAGTTCGCTACCGAGGAGCCCGTTGAGTTTGCTTGTGAGGATCCAGTCAACTCTGACAACTGTGCAGGCAAGATGATCATACCCTCGAAATCACTACTATCTTTGCTATGCTAGTTTGCTCGCTCTTTTGCTTTGCCACTGCTACGATGCCTACCTTTTTGCTTGTCAGCCTCCCAATTGCCATGTTGATCCCCTAACCCACCATTGTCCTAGCAAACCGTTGATTGGCTATGTTACCGCTTTGCTCAGCCCCTCTTATAGCGTTGTTAGTTGCAGGTGAAGATTGGAGCCGTTCCTTGTTGGAACTTTTATTTACTTGTTGGGATATCACAATATATCTTACTTAATTAATGCATCTATATACTTGGTAAAGGGTGGAAGGCTCGGCCTTATGCCTGGTGTTTTGTTCCACTCTTGCCGCCCTAGTTTCCGTCATATCGGTGTTATGTTCCCGGATTTTGCGTTCCTTACACGGTTGGGCTATTATGGGAACCCCTTGACAGTTCGTCTTAAGTAAAGCTCTTCCAGCAATGCCCAACATTGGTTTTACCATTTGCCACCTAGCCTTTTCTTTCCCTTGGGTTCTGCAGACTCAAGGGTCATCTTATTTTACCCCCCCCCCCGGGCCAGTGCTCCTCTGAGTGTTGGTCCACCCGTCAGCTACCGGTGGCTACCAGGGGCAACTCTGGGCTGGCCTACCCGTACCTAGGACAATCTGAGTGTGCCCTGAGAAAGAGATATGTGCAGCTCCTATCGGGATTTGTCGGCACATTCGGGCGGTGTTGCTGGTTTAGTTTTACCTTGTCGAAATGTCTTGTTGTACCGGGATACCGAGTCTGATCGGAATGTCTCGGGTGGAGGTCTATTCCTTCGTTGACCGTGAGAGCTTGTCATGGGCTAAGTTGGGACTCCCCTGCAGGGATTGAACTTTCGAAAGCCGTGCCCGCGGTTATGGGCAGATGGGAATTTGTTAACGTCCGGTTGTAGAAAACCCGAAGTCGACCTTATTTAAAATACACCAACCGCGTGTGTAACCGTGATGGTCTCTTCTCGGCGGAGTCCGGGAAGTGAACACGGTGTTGGAGTTATGCTTGCGCAGGATGTTCCTTTAGTTTCTCGCTCGTGCTTCGCCTTCTCTTCTCGCCCTCTTTTGCGTATAAGTTAGCCACCACATATGCTAGTCGATTGCTGCAGCTCCACATATATTTGCCTTATCCATTCCTATGAGCTTAAATAGTCTTGATCGCGAGGGTGCGAGATTGCTGAGTCCCTGTGGCTCACAGATGCTATAACTCCAGATGCAGGTCCAGGTGATTTCGCTCCAGGTGACGATTACGAGCTCAGGTGGGAGTTCGATGAGGACTCTCAGCGTTACTATGTGTCCTTTCCGGATGATCAGTAGTGGTGCCTAGTTGGGGTTGTCGATTCAGGACCTTGTCGCATGTTGGGTTCTTTTCTATTTTGGCGCCGTAGTCGGGCCATGAGTGTTTGTTTGATGGATGTTATTTATGTGCTCTGATGTGACGTGGCGAGTGTAAGCCAACTATGTTATCTCCCCCTTTTATTATATATATTACATGGGATGTTGTAATGATTGCCTGACTTGCGACATTGCTTTCAATGCGGTTATGCCTCTAAGTCGTGCCTCGACACGTGGGAGCTATAGCCGCATCGAGGGCGTTACAAGTTGGTAATCAGAGCCATCCCCGACCTTAGGAGCCCCATTGCTTGATCGTTTTTAGCAGCCGAGTTGTGTCTAGAAAAATGTTTTGAGTCCTTAGGAATTATATATCGGAGAGCTTAGGAATTCTTTTTACTTCCCAGTCTCCTCATCGCTCTGGTAAGGCATCCTGGCGTAGAGTTTTGACTCTTCTCTTCTAAAATTTCACTAAATTTTTTTTTTAGGATCACGCGAGTATCTTGGTTTTGTTCCGATGGTTTTGTGACGAGAACATTGTTCTTGGTGCCTCCTGTCTTTAGGGGTTGTGGCAGTGTCCCGGGGAGTTGAGCTCCGAGGTGTTGTCGTCACAATTTTATCGTTGCAATTCTGGTATACTTGAGATATGTTCGCCGACATCGAAAATCTCTTTTATGCAGTTCGTTGGTGAGATAACCTCGACGCCACCCAGTACTGGGGCGGGAGTTCGGGAGTATCGCCATAACTTGTATAACGGATGCTTTTCGAAGGTTGAGGTAGATGGTTTCCGAAGTTTTCCTGGTTATGTGTTGAAGGATGGATACAGCTGGATGTAGGATTTGCTAGTTTGGGTGAGATATTGTGCTTCCCCTGTATCCCCAACACCTGATTGCATAACCGGAAAGGTTCGGGAATTTCATAGGTGGGAATTCTAGTAGCTCTAGTTCTTCTTCCACGGATATTGGTTTGAGATTGGGATTTCTTACCGATTATTCGTTCTTGATCCGTACCTTGTTGATTTATTTCTCTACCTTAATTCTTCGTGGCTTCTCAATTTATGGATATGTGACCATTTGAAGAGGAATGCATTCGTTCATTTTGTTCGGATGTGAAGACTATATGTTGCAATTTTCATTCCGCTGGATTCAGCTTCTATATTGTTGTCTATCTATGTGCTAATGGCGGTCAACCTGTTCAGGATGGCTCCTCCAACGCGCACGACTCCGAATCCTAATCCGCCTCCACCTCCGCCTCCTCCGGAAGCATGGCAAGCTGTGATGGCCGCTACTAATGCAAACACACAGTTGATCATGCAAATCCTTCAAGAGCGCAATCAAGGCAGTCAAGGGAATCAAGGCCATAATCAGCACCACTTTGCTACTCTGAACCAGTTCCTTGCTAATGGGCCAAAGACGTTCAGCGGTTGTGTTGAGGCTACAGATGCTGACGATTGGCTAGTGGATCTGGGCAAGCATTTTGAATGCAGCAACGTTAGGCCTGAAGATTTCGTCAAGTTCGCTTCTTTCCAGCTCAAAGATCAGGCTGCAGAGTGGTTCCAGCAGTACAAGGATTCCAGAGGTGGACGTGTTATCACTTGGAACGATTTCCGTCAAGATTTCCGCGCTCATCACATCCCTCAAAGTGTGGTTGAGAGTAAGCGTCAGGAATTCCGCAATCTGAAGCAAGGCTCTTTGTCTGTCTATGACTACAACAAGTTGTTCCAGAAGCTCGCCCGTTTTGCCAAGCAGGATGTTCCTGATGAGAAGAGTATGATCTATCAGTTCAGGGGTGGTCTTCGTGAGGAAATTCAGCTCGCTCTTGTCCTCTTTGAGCCGTTGAGATACGATGAGTTCTACAACATGGCACTGAAGCAAGAGGCTGCTCAGATGAGGTGTGATGCTTCAAGGAAGCGTGCCAGAGATGTTACTCCGTCTTCCTCTACTCAAGTGATCAAGCAGCAGAAGTATTGGCTTCCTCCTCCTCCGTTCCGTCAGCCGTATCAGCAGAAGAGCAAAGGTGGCAGTGGTTTCTCCCACCCACCCAACCCAGGCTTTCAGAACAAATCTTCGTCTCAAGCGCCAAGATCGAGTGCTCCGTATCACCGTCCGCTTTCAGAGGTCACGTGCAACAAGTGCCAACAGAAGGGTCACTATGCCAACAAGTGTACCAACCAGAGGCGTCTTCCTCCTCCTCCTCCTGTCAGATCGGCAAGTACAGCTGTGGTCAAGCATAACCCCAAGTCCGCCAAGGTCAACTTGATGAATGCAGCTCAGGCAGAGGACTCGTCAGATGTGATCATGGGTAACCTTCCTGTTAATGATATTCCTGCAAAAGTTCTTTTTGACACTGGTGCATCGCATTGCTTCATCTCGAGACCGTTCACAAATAGGCATGAATTGGTCTCACAAGTTTTATCTAGTCCTTTAGAAGTTGTCTCTCCCGGTAAGCGCATGCAGGCTAACTCCATCGTTCCGGATGTTTCTATCACTCTGGGTGACTACAAGTTCTTGGCTTCTCCTACGGTTCTTGGCAACTCAGATATCGATCTTATTCTCGGGATGGACTGGCTCTCTAAGCATAGAGCTCAGCTTGATTGTGCAGCCAGGCAGATTCAACTGACTCATTCGTCTGAGGATGTTATTGTCTTTGCCGCTCGGGATAATACCATCCGGTTGTTTTCTCTCAATGAGAAGGGTGAATTGGATGCTATTTCGCAGATTCCGGTTGTTTGTGAGTATCAAGACGTCTTTCCAGAAGAGCTCCCAGGAATGCCTCCGCACCGGCCAGTTGAATTCGTTATTGAACTTGAGCCTGGCACGGAACCTGTGTGCAAACGTCCTTACAAGCTCGGACCCTGAAGAGTTGAAGGAGCTGAAGAAACAACTCGATGAGCAAGAAAGATTGGGTCTCATTCGGCCTAGTACTTCTCCGTGGGGTTGTGGTGTTCTTTTTGTGAAGAAGAAGGATGGATCGAGTCGACTTTGTGTTGATTACCGTCCAGTAAACAAGAAGACCATAAAGAACAAATACCCACTTCCCAACATCAATGAGCTGTTCGAACAACTCAAGGGTGCTCAAGTATTCTCCAAGCTTGATCTCCGTATGGGTTATCATCAGATTCGTATTCGTGAGCAAGATATTCCCAAGACGGCGTTCAGAACAAGCTTTGGTTCATATGAATACACCGTCATGTCTTTTGGCCTCGCCAACGCTCCTCCGACGTTCTCTCGTATGATGAACTTCATCTTCAACCCCTACACCAATGAATTCGTTTTGGTCTATCTCGACGACATTCTGGTTTTCTCGAAGAACAAGGTAGATCATGCCAAGCACTTGCGTTTGGTTCTTGACAAGCTCAGAGAACATCAGTTCTACGCCAAGTTCTCCAAGTGTGAATTTTGGCTCGATGAGGTTCTTTATCTTGGTCATATCATCTCTGCCAAGGGCATTTCCGTGAATCCTGAGAAGGTGTCTGCAATTGTGAATTGGGAACCTCCTCAGAACGTGAAGCAACTCCGCAGTTTTCTCGGTCTCGCAAGCTATTGCAGAAGATTCGTTGAAAACTTTTCTAAGATCGCCAAGCCTCTCTCAAATCTTCTTCAGAAGCACGTCAAGTACGTTTGGTCTCCGGAGTGTGATGTTGCTTTCAACACTTTGAAAGAGAAATTGATCACTGCTCCAGTTCTGACTCCGCCTGATGAAACCAAGCCGTACGAGGTCTTTTGTGATGCCTCTCTCCAAGGTCTCGGTGCTGTACTGATGCAAGAGAAGAAAGTTGTTGCTTATACCTCTCGCCAGTTGAAACCTAATGAGAAGAACTACCCCACTCATGACCTCGAGTTGGCGGCAGTTGTGCACGCTTTGTTGACTTGGAGACATCTTCTATTGGGAAGGAAAGTGGATATTTTCACTGATCACAAGAGTCTCAAGTACATCTTCACTCAGCCTAATCTCAACCTCAGGCAGACTCGATGGGTCGAAATGATTCAAGAGTACAATCCGAGTATCGAGTATACTCCAGGCAAGGCTAATGTGATTGCTGACGCTTTGAGCAGAAAAGCATATTGCAACAGTCTGATTCTCAAGCCTTATCAACCCGAGCTTTGTGAAGCCTTCCGCAAACTTAATCTGCAAGTTGTTCCTCAAGGTTTCCTCGCCAACCTTCAAGTCTCTCCTACCTTAGAAGACCAGATTCGCCAAGCCCAACTTCTTGATGCTATGGTGAAAAAGGTGAAGATTGGTATTGCAAAGAGTCAGTCCAAGTACAAGTGCTACCGACTTGATGACAAGGACACTCTCTTCTTCGAGGATCGAATTGTTGTGCCCAAAGGTGAACTCCGTAAGGTGATCATGAACGAGGCTCACAACTCTCTCCTCTCCATCCACCCTGGTAGTACGAAGATGTATCAGGACCTAAAGCAAGCCTATTGGTGGACTCGAATGAAGCGCGAGATCGCTCAATTCGTGAACGAGTGTGATGTCTGCAGAAGAGTGAAGGCAGAACACCAAAGGCCAGCTGGTCTCCTCCAACCTCTTGCCATTCCAGAATGGAAGTTTGACCACATTGAAATGGACTTCGTGACTGGGTTTCCAAAGTCCAAGCGTGGCAATGATGCTATATTTGTTGTCATCGACAAGCTCACCAAAGTGGCTCACTTTCTGCCTATCAAAGAGTCGATCACTGCAGCTCAATTGGCGGAACTCTATACCTCTCGCATTGTCTCTCTGCACGGTATTCCTCAAGTGATATCTTCAGACCGTGGCAGCATCTTTACCTCCAAGTTTTGGGATTCTTTTCAGAAGGCCATGGGCACCAACATCCGCTTCAGCACAGCTTTCCATCCTCAAACAAGCGGTCAAGTCGAGCGTGTCAACCAAATTCTTGAAGATATGCTCAGGGCTTGTGTGATCTCCTTCGGCATGAAGTGGGAGGATTGTCTTCCTTATGCTGAATTCTCATACAACAACAGCTTTCAAGCAAGTTCGGGCAAGGCCCCCTTTGAAATTCTATATGGCAGGAAGTGCCGTACCCCTCTCAACTGGTCTGAAACCGGTGAACGTCAGCTACTGGGTAATGACTTAATCACAGAAGCAGAAGAAATGTGCAAAGTCATTCGTGATAACCTCAAAGCAGCTCAATCCCGCCAGAAGAGCTACTATGATAGTAAGCACCGTGATCTGGTTTTCGAGATCGGAGATCATGTTTACCTCCGTGTCTCTCCCATGAAAGGTACTCGTCGCTTCGGTATCAAAGGGAAGCTTGCCCCTAGATACGTGGGACCTTTCAAGATTGTCAGCAAAAGAGGCGACCTCGCCTATCAACTCGAGCTTCCTTCAAACTTTGCAAATGTTCATGATGTGTTCCATGTCTCTCAGCTTCGAAAGTGCTTCAAGACTCCTGACCGCACCGTCAACTTCGAGGACATTGAGCTCCAAGAAGATCTCTCTTATCGTGAGCACCCAGTTGCTATTCTTGAAGAGACTGAACGCAAGACTCGCAACAAGTCAATCAAATTCC
This sequence comes from Triticum aestivum, assembly GCF_018294505.1. NCBI lineage: Eukaryota > Viridiplantae > Streptophyta > Magnoliopsida > Poales > Poaceae > Triticum > Triticum aestivum. The sequence goes on from NC_057801.1 coordinate 455,080,497, forward strand.
TCAAAGTTAAGTGGTCTCACCATTCCGACCGTGAAGCCACCTGGGAACGCGAGGATCACCTCCGTTCTGAGTACCCGGAGTTCTTTCAGTCCTAGATCTCGGGACGAGATCTTTTCGTAGTGGTGGAGTGTTGTAACGCCCCAGATGTAACTTTCCCTACTTGTACTCCAACTCTTGCCGTTTCCGGTGTCAAGTTATATTTATTTCTCGGGTTCGGGTCCTTGTCTCCGTGTGTTGTTTTCGTTTTCATGCATCTCATACCATGTCATCACGTGCATTGCATTCGCATACATGTTCATCTCATGCATTCGAGCTTTTTCCCCGTTGTCCGTTTTGCATTCCGGCGCTTCGTTCTCCTCCGGTGGTCGTTTCTAGTCTTCTTTCGTGTGTGGGGTTTAAACATTTCCGGATTGGTCCGAGACTTGCCAAGCGGCCTTGGTTTACTACCGGTAGACCTCCTGTCAAGTTTCGTATCATTTGGACTTCGTTTGATACTCCAACGGTTAACCGAGGGACCGAAAAGGCCTCGTGTGTGTTGCAGCCCAACACCCCCCAAATTTGGCCCAAAACCCACCAAACTCTGCTCCATGTCCTAGATCGTTCGATCACGATCGTGTGGGCGAAAACCGCACCTCATTTGGACTCTCCTAGCTCCACCTATGCCTATATATACACCCCTCCGTTTTCGGATCTCTCCCTCTCCCCGAAACCCTAAAAAAAAAGCAGATCAAACCTCCCCGCACCGACGGACACGTCCGCCCCCAGCCGGACGCGTCCGCCGCCGCGCCCTCGCCCAACCACCGCGTGCCACGTGGACCGCCGCCGCCGCCGCCGCCGCGGGCCGGGAGGCCCGGATCCGGCCCCCGCGACCCGGCTCCTCCACGCGCGCCCCGCCGCCTCCTTCCTCCGCGCGCGCCGCCGCCTCTTCGGGCTCCGGCGACCGGAGCCGCCGTCGTCGCCGCGGGTCTCTCCGGCGAGCCCGAGGCCGGCCGCCGCCCGCACCTCCTCGCCGGCGCGCGGGCCGCCACCGCCGCCGCCGGGCGCTGCTCCGGCCTCCCCCGACCTTCCCGGCGCCGCCCCGGCCTCTCCCCGCTGCTCCGGCCGCCTCCACCGGCTCCGGCGAGCCGTCCCCGGTGAACCTCGGCTTCCGTGCTCCGGCGGTGAACAGTAACCGCCAGATCTGGAAACCCTAGATCCGGTTGACTTTCCCTCTCCCCCTTATTTTTTCGAGCTAACTTTGACTGCTCGTATCTCCGCAACCGTAGCTCCGTTTTGGGCGTATGATATATCAAAATCTTCGTCTCGACATGTACATCATTTCATTCCATTGCATCATTTGCATTTGAGGTCATCTTGATACCCAAAATGCTGTTAGAAGGAGGCTTCGTGAGTTAAATTGCAGATCCGTTAGTTCATCATGCACTTTTGTCATTTTTGTTATATTTAATCCGTGCATGATATGCCTGTGCCCCTTTGGGATGAATTGTGAAGCATTTTGTCTTCTTTCCAGAGGTGCCTCCCATGCATTTTTAGGATGTGTGTGTTGTCTTGTGCAAGCTTGCGAAGAGAGGTACCTGAGATTGCAGATTTCAGGGACTTAGTGATTTTCACTAAGTCTGGGATATTTTAGTTCATGAGGCTATATGTCCAGCTTGTTTCCTAGCGATCCGTGCCTCTTTTGAGGATGATCAGTAAGGGAGTTTTGATATTTATGTTATGCTCTATCCATCCATGTCCTTGTTGGCATTTGTGGAGTGCTCTAGGTTGACTCAATCGAGCTCAACTTTTGCTTCGTTGTTAATCTGGGCAGATCGTCAACTTGTTTGCGATTTCGCCGATGCTACCGTTAGTGTTCCATGCATGCTATGCCTTCGTTCTTGCCATGTGTAGCTAGCACTTTGTGCCTTCTTGCTGGTTATATTATTTCCTTGCCATGACTTGCACCGTAGTGAGTGCATCGAGCTCGTTTACATGCCTTCGTGAGTTAAATTTCAGCATGTCTCAGTTTTCACTAAGTCTGAAAACTGATTGTGTTCGAGCGATGTTCGTGAGCTCGGTAGAGTATTTTGTGAACCCTTTTGGCCCCAGGTCACTTTGGGTGTTTTATTAAGCTTGTTGAGTAGCTCCATGCCATGTTCTTACTTGTCATGTTCAGATTTTCTATCATGTTGTTTTGCTGCTCCGAAGAGAGCATCGTGATCTGAAATTTCAGACTAGTGTTAATTTCACTAAGTCTGAAATCTGTTTTGCATTTGCGTTTTAGCCATGCTTGTTTGAACCTCTTAATGGATGAATTTGCCTATGGCTCAGTGCTAGTGTTTTGTCAACCATCTTGTGTACATCACTGCCATGTATTTTGTTTTCTTGTTTGGTGGCTGTAGCATGTTCATTTCGTTGCATTTAGATGCCTACTTGCTGTTAATCGCAGACCGGTGTCATATCTTAAAACGTTCGCCATTTCCAAACCGTAGCTCCGATTCCAATGATCTTTATATCGTTTTCAAGCGATTTCATCCCCTCTATCCAGTGGCACACTTGGTTTTCCAAGATGAGGCCAGGTTCATGCATTTCCTGTCATATCTTGCATTTTGCATCCCGCATCGCATCCCGCATAGCATATCGTCATTTCATCATATTGCTTGGACTTGCCCGTGGTTGATTGTATCCTTGTTGCTTGTTTGTCTTGTTGGGTAGAGCCGGGAGACGAGTTCGCTACCGAGGAGCCCGTTGAGTTTGCTTGTGAGGATCCAGTCAACTCTGACAACTGTGCAGGCAAGATGATCATACCCTCGAAATCACTACTATCTTTGCTATGCTAGTTTGCTCGCTCTTTTGCTTTGCCACTGCTACGATGCCTACCTTTTTGCTTGTCAGCCTCCCAATTGCCATGTTGATCCCCTAACCCACCATTGTCCTAGCAAACCGTTGATTGGCTATGTTACCGCTTTGCTCAGCCCCTCTTATAGCGTTGTTAGTTGCAGGTGAAGATTGGAGCCGTTCCTTGTTGGAACTTTTATTTACTTGTTGGGATATCACAATATATCTTACTTAATTAATGCATCTATATACTTGGTAAAGGGTGGAAGGCTCGGCCTTATGCCTGGTGTTTTGTTCCACTCTTGCCGCCCTAGTTTCCGTCATATCGGTGTTATGTTCCCGGATTTTGCGTTCCTTACACGGTTGGGCTATTATGGGAACCCCTTGACAGTTCGTCTTAAGTAAAGCTCTTCCAGCAATGCCCAACATTGGTTTTACCATTTGCCACCTAGCCTTTTCTTTCCCTTGGGTTCTGCAGACTCAAGGGTCATCTTATTTTACCCCCCCCCCCGGGCCAGTGCTCCTCTGAGTGTTGGTCCACCCGTCAGCTACCGGTGGCTACCAGGGGCAACTCTGGGCTGGCCTACCCGTACCTAGGACAATCTGAGTGTGCCCTGAGAAAGAGATATGTGCAGCTCCTATCGGGATTTGTCGGCACATTCGGGCGGTGTTGCTGGTTTAGTTTTACCCTGTCGAAATGTCTTGTTGTACCGGGATACCGAGTCTGATCGGAATGTCTCGGGTGGAGGTCTATTCCTTCGTTGACCGTGAGAGCTTGTCATGGGCTAAGTTGGGACTCCCCTGCAGGGATTGAACTTTCGAAAGCCGTGCCCGCGGTTATGGGCAGATGGGAATTTGTTAACGTCCGGTTGTAGAAAACCCGAAGTCGACCTTATTTAAAATACACCAACCGCGTGTGTAACCGTGATGGTCTCTTCTCGGCGGAGTCCGGGAAGTGAACACGGTGTTGGAGTTATGCTTGCGCAGGATGTTCCTTTAGTTTCTCGCTCGTGCTTCGCCTTCTCTTCTCGCCCTCTTTTGCGTATAAGTTAGCCACCACATATGCTAGTCGATTGCTGCAGCTCCACATATATTTGCCTTATCCATTCCTATGAGCTTAAATAGTCTTGATCGCGAGGGTGCGAGATTGCTGAGTCCCTGTGGCTCACAGATGCTATAACTCCAGATGCAGGTCCAGGTGATTTCGCTCCAGGTGACGATTACGAGCTCAGGTGGGAGTTCGATGAGGACTCTCAGCGTTACTATGTGTCTTTCCGGATGATCAGTAGTGGTGCCTAGTTGGGGTTGTCGATTCAGGACCTTGTCGCATGTTGGGTTCTTTTCTATTTTGGCGCCGTAGTCGGGCCATGAGTGTTTGTTTGATGGATGTTATTTATGTGCTCTGATGTGACGTGGCGAGTGTAAGCCAACTATGTTATCTCCCCCTTTTATTATATATATTACATGGGATGTTGTAATGATTGCCTGACTTGCGACATTGCTTTCAATGCGGTTATGCCTCTAAGTCGTGCCTCGACACGTGGGAGCTATAGCCGCATCGAGGGCGTTACACCTAACCCTAACCATATCGTTCTCACCGAGTTGCATTTCGGTCCCACCGAAAACCCTAACGGTCACATTATTTGCTAAATCGGTCTGACCGAGTTTAACAATTCGGTCCCACCGAGTTTGGCAGATTGTGTGTAACGGTTAGATTTTGTGTGGAGGCTATATATACCCCTCCACCTCCTCTTCATTCGTGGAGAGAGCCATCAGAATGAACCTACACTTCCAGCATACATTTTCTGAGAGAGAACTACCTACTCATGTGTTGAGGCCAAGATATTCCATTCCTACCATATGAATCTTGATCTCTAGCCTTCCCCAAGTTGCTTTCCACTCAAATCTTCTTTCCACCAGATCCAAACCCATTGAGAGAGAGTTGAGTAGTGGGGAGACTATCATTTGAAGCACAAGAGCAAGGAGTTCATCATCAACGCACCATTTGTTACTTCTTGGAGAGTGGTGTCTCCTAGATTGGCTAGGTGTCACTTGGGAGCCTCCGACAAGATTGTGGAGTTGAACCAAGGAGTTTGTAAGGGCAAGGAGATCGCCAATTTCGTGAAGATCTACCGCTAGTGAGGCAAGTCCTTCGTGGGCGACGACCATGGTGGGATAGACAAGGTTGCTTCTTCGTGGACCCTTCGTGGGTGGAGCCCTCCGTGGACTCGCGCAGCCGTTACCCTTCGTGGGTTGAAGTCTCCATCAACGTGGATGTACGATAGCACCACCTATCGAAACCATGCCAAAAACATCTGTGTCTCCAATTGCGTTTGAATCCTCCAAACCCTTCCCTTTACTTTCTTGCAAGTTGCATGCTTTACTTTCCGCTGCTCATACACTCTTTGCATGCTTGCTTGATATGTATTGTGATTGTTGAAATTGTGCTTAAACTCCACTTAAACCCAAAGAATCTTAAAAACTGCAACTTTGGTACTTAGTGTCTAATCACCCCCTCTAGACACCTCTTCTCAAGGTCCTACAAGTGGTATCAGAGCATTGGTCTCCATTGTTTTGGTTTAATCACCATTGGAGGAGGATGGATGAGTCTACTATTGGGAGTATTAGACATAGAGTACCTATTCTTGATGGAGAGTATTTTCATGAGTGGAAAACTGAGATGCTTGTTATTTTCAATTAATATCATTTTAACAAGTACATTGCTAGTCCTTGTGCACCTTATGTTGATCCTATGCATCCTACCCATGATGACTCAATTGACATGATTAGGAATCTTAGAACAGCCGATCTTATCATTAGAGGATTGCCTAGAAACTTGCTTGGATGTTTGCCTACTTTTAAGTGTGCCTACACCATATGGAAATTTCTTGAGGAACGATTTCCAGATTATTCCTTGAAAAATCTTGATGAAATTCTCCATACGTCTATTGCCTTGAGTAAAATGAATACTAGTGATCCTATGTTTGGTGATCGTCTATTTGAGCTTACAAACCTTATGCGTGCCAAAGGAAATGTTGGTATTATTAGTGATATTATTTCCGAAGCTATAAAAATTCATAAGCAAGATTATCAAACTCATTCTAATGAATCACCCTCTCTAGGACTTGATCCACCACATGACGATGTTGAACATGGATACTATGATGAGGATGATGAGAGTGACTTCGATCTTGATGATGCAATGAGACACTTTGGTCTTATGGCAAATCTTCGGGGATATATGTCAGGAGGAAAGGAATGGGTTCTTGATAGTGGATGTGCCGATCACATGACCGGAGATAAAGACATGTTTCGTGAGCTTGCTGATAATGATAGTCCTCGAAAGTATGTCACTTTCGGTGACAACTCAAAGGGTAAGGTGGTTGGCCTCGGTAAGGTGGCCATATCACATGATAGCTCCATACAAAATGTCATGCTCGTTGAATCTCTTGGTTACAACTTACTTTCAGTATCTAGACTTGCTGATTTCGGTTTCAATGTTCTATTTACTGAAGTAGATTGCCAAGTGTTTCGTCGAGATAATCATAAAATGGTCTTTACCGGTGTGCGTAGAGGTGATCTATACATTGTTGATTTCACTAAAAAGGCTCAACCTAAAACTTGCTTCATTGCTAAATCCTCAAAAGGTTGGTTATGGCATAGACGACTTGGCCATGTTGGTATGCGAAACCTTGACAAACTCATTAAAGGAAATCATATCCTTGGAGTTAACGATGTCATTTTTGATAAGGATAGACTTTGCAGCGCTTGTCAGGCAGGTAAACAGGTTGGAGGAAGGCATCCCGTGAAGAACATCATGACTACAATGAGGCCACTCGAGCTACTTCACATGGATCTTTTTGGTCCCAACTCTTATAAGAGTCTCGGTGGAAATTCTTTTGGTCTAGTTATAGTTGATGATTTTTCAAGATTTACGGGTGTTCTTTCTCAATGATAAATCACAGGTTCAAAAGATCTTCAAAAATTTCGCTAGGAAGGCCCAAAATCAATTTGAAGTGAAGATCAAGAAGGTTCGCAGCGACAACGGAACAGAGTTCAAGAACGCAAATGTGGACACCTTTCTTGACGAAGAAGGGATTTCACACGAGTTCTCGGCTACATACACACCTCAACAAAACGGAGTTGTTGAGAGGAAGAACCGGACGCTCATCGAAATGGCGAGAACGATGCTTGATGAGTACAAGACGCCAAAGCACTTTTGGGCGGAACCGGTTGAGACAGCTTGTCATGCAACAAATCGCTTGTATCTTCACAAGCTACTCGGCAAGACGGCATACGAGCTCCTCATCGGTAACAAACCCCAACTTGGATACTTTCGAGTATTCGGCTCAAAGTGCTACATTCTTGATAAGCATCATCGCTCTAAATTTGCTCCTAAGTCTCATGAAGGTTTCCTACTAGGTTATGGCTCAAACTCCCACACTTACCGTGTCTACAACAATTTCACCCGAAAGGTTGAAGAGACGGTAGATGTGAAGTTTGATGAATCTAACGGCTTGCAAGTAGAGCAATTACCAATTGATGTAGGTGACAAAGATCCTTCGGAAGCAATCCAAGACTTGGCTATTGGCAAGGTTCGTCCAACAGAGGTGAAGGAGAGTACCTCGTCCATCCAAGTGGAAGCTTCAACTTCACAACAAGGTGAACCAAGAGTTGATACGGAAGCATCCACAAGCGGGACACACCAACATGAAGAAAACGAGGAAGTGCATCAAGATGAACGTCAACAACCTCCTTCTCCACCACGACAAGAGAACGACAATGCCAACAATGAGGAAGGCCAAGAAGAAGAAGAACAAGATGAACAAGATGTTCAACGAAGACCCAAGCAAAAGCTTTCATGAGTTCGAGCAAGAATTGCTAAAGATCATCCCGTCGAGCAAATCTACAATGACATTCAAACCGGGAGAATCACTCGCTCTAATACTCGTTTAGCTAACTTTTGTGAAAACTATTCTTTCACCTCTAGCATTGAACCTATGAAGGTCAAAGAAGCATTGGAAGATCCGGATTGGATAAATGCTATGCATGGAGAGCTACACAACTTTGAGAGGAACCAAGTTTGGACATTGGTTGAGAAGCCCGACAACAACCACAACGTCATCGGTACCAAATGGGTGTTTCGCAACAAGCAAGATGAAGATGGACAAGTAGTTCGCAACAAAGCACGTCTCGTCGCCCAAGGCTACACACAAGTTGAAGGTATGGACTATGGTGAGACTTACGCCCCCGTTGCTAGACCTGAGTCCATTCGCATCTTACTTGCCTATGCTAATCATCATGATATCACCTTATACCAAATGGACATTAAGTGCTTTTCTAAATGGCGAAATAGAGGAGGAAGTTTATGTTAAGCAACCTCCCGGCTTTGTCAATCCTAAGAAACTCAATCATGTTTACAAACTTCACAAAGCTCTTTATGGTCTTAAACAAGCTCCTAGAGCGTGGTATAAATGCTTGACCAAGTTTCTTATTGAAAAAGGCTTTGAAATCGGGAAAATTGATTCTACTCTTTTTACTAAAAGGGTTAATGGAGAACTATTTGTGTGCCAAATTTATGTTGATGATATCATATTTGGTTCAACTAACCCTCATTTTAGTGAAAAGTTTGGGAAGCTAATGTCGCAGAAGTTTGAGATGTCCATGATGAGTGAACTCAAATTCTTCCTTGGGCTGCAAATCAAGCAAACTAAGGAAGGTACCTTTGTGTCTCAAACGAAGTACACCAAGGACTTGTTCAAGAAGTTCAATATGCAAGAATGCAAAGGTATGTCTACACCCATGCCTACTAGTGGACATAATGACTTGACCAAAGATGGTGAACTGGTTGATCAAAAGGTTTATCGCTCTATGATCGGTTCATTGTTATATCTATGTGCTTCACGTCCCGATATCATGCTAAGTGTGTGCATGTGTGCACGATATCAAGCTGCTCCTAAAGAATGTCATCTTAAGGCCGTGAAAAGGATAGTGAGATACTTAATCCATACACCAAACTTTGGCATTTGGTATCCTAAGAGGGCCTCTTTTGATCTTGTTGGTTATTCCGACTCGGACTATGCCGGAGACAAGGTTGACAGAAAGTCCACTTCGGGTACTTGTCAATTTCTTGGTATATCTCTTGTGTCTTGGTCCTCCAAGAAACAAAACTCAGTATCCTTGTCTACTGCCGAAGCTGAATATATTGCCGCTGGTTCATGTTGTGCTCAATTACTTTGGATGACCCAAACTCTTAAAGATTATGGGATATATGTGAGACATGTTCCATTGCTTTGTGACAATGAAAGTGCTATTAAAATTGGTCATAATCCTGTGCAACATTCTCGAACTAAGAATATTGAAGTTCGTCATCATTTCATTCGAGATCATGTTGCTAAGGGTGACATTGATCTTAAGCATGTTCGCACCGAAAAGCAATTAGCGGATATATTCACTAAACCTCTTGATGAGAAAGTGTTTTGAAGGTTAAGAGGAGAATTGAACATCATTGATGCTTCAAACTTGGAGTAGAAACTCCATTCGATACATGCAAGACATGAGCTTATGACTAATCCTTGATATTTCTCTTATGATGAAAATCTTATGTCTTGGATATATTTGTATCTTGCATGTTATCTAATCCTTGTAGGTACTTGGTGGAAGCAAATTCCATGAGATTGTAATCTACTCATATCTTGAGCAATTTCTACATTACCAAGTCTCTACACTATGGTGGTTGAAGACAAGGAAGCACAGAACCATTCAAATATATCCTTTGACAAATTCTATGTTGAGCTTCATGATTGTCATTTTTGGATACACAAGTGCTCTTCCTTGCAAGAACTAACCCATGTAGGTAGATGGACTCAAAGTCCAAGTGGTGCTCCAAATTCTTGATGAGCTACATCAACCTTGAGCAACCCACACAAGTTCAACTACATGGACAACACCACCAACCAAGGTATGTCATTCCATCTTAGAGAAGCTTTACTCCAAGTCATGAGCTAAAGCAACTCGACAAGATGTGAATACATCAAGATGCTTAAACGAAAAATGGCAACCCCATTTTGAGCTTAAACGATGAGTATGACCTATGATCAAGTGATCTCACTTGACTCCTAAGTCAATATACTCTAACATAGGTGACTTTGTCGCCGACCATCTCTAGATGAAGTTCTCTTGTTTTCTTTTCTGTGCTTTTGCATTTGTCTCATGCATATTTGTTTCGCCTTTCAAAACTTCATCTAGATTTCTTTCTTTCTGTTTGTTCTGCATTTTCTGCATTCTAATTCATTGCACATCTTTCAGTAAATTCCTTGCAAATCTTTGTGAGATCTTACTAGTCTAGTGAGCTGAGGTGACAAGTGTTTTCTCTGCAATGAACTCGGTTTCACCGATTTGTTATTTTCGGCCCAACCGAATCCTTTCGGTCCAACCGAAGCAACTCATTCGGTGCCACCGACTTCATAACAGGAAGAACAATTTGCCACATCATTCTGTGTTTCTTCTGATCCAGCTCCACTCAATGAATCTTGTCCTCTACAAGCATCACATTTTTTTCTTTGCTTTGTTCTGTGTTTCAAGGACCAAACCCATTCGACAGATTCCAGAAGACCCTTCTTGGAAATTGATGTCAAAGGGGGGGAGAGAGAACATCAAAGCTTATCATCTGAAGAGAGAGAGAGCATCAAAGCTTATCACCTTCCTTCTTAAGGGGGAAAGAGACCTAAGGGGGAGAGAGACCCTCAAAAGGCGAGAGAAATCTCCAGGGGAGAGGATACTTAAGTAGAAAGTATTTCTCAAGGATCCCAGATGCTTGGTGTTCAAGAGGAGAGATGTCCACATGTTCATATGTTCTGTTGTGCTTATTTGCATTAGCATACATTAGCTCTGAACATTAGCTATGGTCATCATTCATATCTTTCAGCTCTGTTTTCTTTCAGCTCTGATTTTCTGTTCCCTATCTTCTCCCAGTATCCCATGTTAGATTCAAGGGGAGCAAGACATCTAAGGGAAAGAGATCATTTAAATTCATTGCATATATTTACTCTTGGGACATGTCTAATCCAATGTGGTACTTAGTACTCACTCTCAACATGTCATCCCAGTCTTGGTATTCTTGTAGTTTCTTTTGTTTGCTCTGGCTAGTAGGTGCATCTGTGTTATCTAACCTTATTTGCGCAGGTTCATTCCACCCTAAGCCAACTCAAGACTACAAGGTAAGTGTATGCATCACAATCATGTGTATAAGGAATTCTTGCTGATGTACATATTGTTTGCAAGAAGAACTCATGAGCATGAAGGTATTTTCTTTATCATCCTTTTCTCTGATGCATATGTCCAAGATACATGTAACACATTGCCTGCTCTATCATGTTTATGCTCTCACATGCTTCTACATTCCATATTTACATGATTGCATACATGTAGGGGGAGCCTATGTTTGTTATATGTCTTTCAAAAGCTTTACTTGCTATTCTTTATATCCTTATCTAAAGCTTTGATGTATGTTGCCATCAATTACCAAAAAGGGGGAGATTGAAAGCACAAGTGCTCCCTAGGTAGTTTTGGTAATTAATGTCAACATATCTCTTGTTGGACTAACACTTTTATCTAGTATATTTCAGATAATTTCAACAATGGAGTGGCATGGACTAAAGGATGTGGGAACTCCTTCAAGATGCTAAGGACAAATGATTGGCTCAAGCTTCAAGCTCAAGACTCTTCATTTTACATTTTTAGTGGTCCAAGATCACATTGAGTCTATAGGAAAAGCCAATACTGTCAAGGAGGGATGAGGTGTTGCTTAATGAGCCTCTTGCTTCATGTGCTTAGTGATATGCTCCAAAACCCTCAACTACTTTCCCACTTCCACAAATGACCTAAACCCAAAGCCAAAATCGGTTACACCAAAACTTCCTATCCGGCGCCACCGATTCCATAAGTCATAGCCACTGCCACAAACCCTAAGCAATTCGGTCTTACCGATAGCGATCTCGGTTCACCGAGATGGGATTGTAATCTCTCTGTGTATGTCCATTATCAAATCGGTCTCACTGAGTTTGAGAAATCGGTACTACCGAGATTACAATGCAAACTCTCTGGAAACTTATTACCAAAATTGGTCCTACCGAGTTTGAGTAATCGGTCCCATCGAGTTTGCCTGACCAACTCTCTAGAAAGCTCATTACAAAAATCGGTCTCACCGAATTTGTGTAATCGGTCTTACCGAGATTATGTTATGCCCTAACCTAACCATATCGGTCTCACCGAGTTGCATTTCGGTCCCAACCGAAAACCCCTAACGGTACACCATTTTTGCTAAATCAGGTACTAGACCGAGTTTAAACGATTCCGGTCCCCGACCGAGTTTGGCAGATTGTATGTAACGGTTAGATTTTGTGTGGAGGCTATATATACCTCTCCACCTACTCTTCATTTGTGGAGAGAGCCATCAGAACAAACCTACACTTCCAGCATACATTTTCTGAGAGAGAACTACCTACTCATGTGTTGAGGCCAAGATATTCCATTCCTACCATATGAATCTTGATCTCTAGCCTTCCCCAAGTTGCTTTCCACTCAAATCTTCTTTCCACCAGATCCAAACCCATTGAGAGAGAGTTGAGTGTTGGGGAGACTATCATTTGAAGCACAAGAGCAAGGAGTTCATCATCAATGCACCATTTGTTACTTCTTGGAGAGTGGTGTCTCCTAGATTGGCTAGGTGTCACTTGGGAGCCTCCGACAAGATTGTGGAGTTGAACCAAGGAGTTTGTAAGGGCAAGGAGATCGCCTACATTGTGAAGATCTACCGCTAGTGAGGCAAGTCCTTCGTGGGCGACGGCCATGGTGGGATAGACAAGGTTGCTTCTTCGTGGATCCTTCGTGGGTGGAGCCCTCCGTGGACTCGCGCAGCCGTTACCTTTCGTGGGTTGAAATCTCCATCAACGTGGATGTATGATAGCACCACCTATCGGAACCACGCCAAAAACATCCGTGTCTCCAATTGCGTTTGAATCCTCCAAACCCTTCCCTTTACTTTCTTGCAAGTTGCATGCTTTACTTTCCGCTACTCATACACTCTTTTCATGCTTGCTTGATATGTATTGTGATTGTTGAAATTGTGCTTAAACTCCACTTAAACCCAAAGAATCTTAAAAACTGCAACTTTGGTACTTAGTGTCTAATCACCCCCCCCCCTCTAGACACCTCTTCTCAAGGTCCTACACCACGTTTGCTCGATTCTATGCGGTACCGCACTACGCATACCTCAAGATCAAAATGCCAGGACCTCACCGGGTTATAATAGTCAATGGAAACATAGACCGCTCCCACCGTACGGAAGAGCACACTGCGGCCCCCGCGGCAGAAGTACAAAGCAGCCTCCCTCGACAAACAGCCAATTCGGCAACGACAACCCCGAACACTGTCAAGCGAGTCCGGAGCACCTCGCAACAGGACCATCAGGCTCGCCAGGAGCTCGATTAGAAATCTGGCCTCCACCCCAGCCCCATCCAGGCGGCGTTCGTGCCACGCGTACACAAATACGCGCTTAAGATACCATGTGCACATGTGGAGGCGAGACGACAATGCGGCCTGCAGTGCGGTTCAACCACCATGAGGACCACATACCATTTTCTTTCTTTCTTTCAGGACCCTACTTTCGGGCAGCCCCTTCAGAGAGATCGGATAACCAGACTCATTACAGGAGGGAACACCAAGGAGGCAAGAGGCTTTGCATACAAGGGAGTACCCAGGTGGTCTCTGTTAATGATTGTTATACCTGTTTTACATACCTGCATGCAACCTTCCCTTGGATAGGACATGTCAAATGGTCCTATTTGTTTTTGCTTAATGCACTAATTGTAAACATACGCCTTGACGTATTATTCAAATAACAATGGGAAACGGTATAACAACGTCAGCTTTTTACTTATATCTTCATATTTTCCCTTGAATATTTATTTAGTATTGCATCCGTACACTTTGGTACGCTCAGTTTGCCAGGGGCTTCTTATCGAGCCCCATCATATGGCAAGAAAAGTCCGAACACTTCGGACAGTGTGGCACCCCGAACTTATAGCATTATATGCATCAGCTCCGAATCATGTCTTGGGTCATTAGTTGGGTTAGCCCGGCTCCCTTGTTTTGGTACCTTACGTTCCGTTATATCGGCTAAGGTAGCGCAGGGAGAACTACTGCGATTGTGTCCCGGTTCTTCCAGACGAGCACCTTAGTAGAGAAAGCCAAAAACTGACCGTCATGATGCAGCGAGAGCTGGTCATTGTTCGCGAGGTACTAAATCCTTAAAGATTTTTTCCGCTTAAGGCGAGGAATCGGCCTTGCCCGATTTAGGCGTGTATAGCGCCCCAGTTCGGCCTTCCAAATACTAGGGGCTTCACCGAAGTTTAAAACTATAGACTTCTATGGCCAAGTGAGAGTTATAAAGCCGAATAGTCTGATTGCCTTGTTCGCTGCGCTAAACACCTCCTTAAAGGACCAAGAATTTGGATAAATAGTGTTTGGGTTTTCCACGAACACCCCAGTACTAGTTACAAGGGGGCGGAAGCCGACGACTAGCCTACTTTCAGGTTTTGATAAACGGCCGCAGAGAAGGTAATATTTTAAATCAAACAAAGCATTATATAGCGCAAACAAACTCGTTCTCATATTACAAAGACGACATGAGTACATTCACTCAAAAATTATGTTCTTAGGACATTCATTTGCCAGAAGCTGAGCGCCTTTCATAACGCCATCATAATATTTTTCGGGGTAGCGATGCTCCTTACCCTCCAGGGGTCCATCCTTCACGAGCTTCTCAGCATCCAGTTTGGCCCAATGCATCTTCGCACGGGCAAAGGCCCATCGGGCACCCTCAATACAAATGGACTGCTTGATAACTTCTAGCCGTGGACAGGCATGCACCATCCGCTTTATCAGGCCAAAGTAGCTGCCGGGCAGGGGCTCGCTACGCCACATCCGGACTATGAGGTCCTTCATGGCTCGTTCAGCCGCATTGTGGAGTTCGACCAGTTGCTTCAGTTGGTCACTTAGAGGCATTGGGTGTTCGGTTCCAATGTATTGGGACCAGAACAGCTTCTCCGTTGAGCTCCCCTCTTCAGCACGATAAAACTCCGCGGCATCCGAAATGCTGCGTGGCAGATCTGCGAAAGCCCCTGGAGAGCTCCGAATTCGTGTAAGTAACAGAAATGACTCCTCCACATGCTTGCTTTGCATAAAAAATGCCTTACCCTCCGCCATCTTCTTGGCCACCTGGATCTCCTAGAGGGCCTTTTGGGCTTCGGCCTTGGTGTCTATCGCACTCTGGAGGGCCTTTGCAAGCTCCGACTCTTGCGTCTTGAAGTCATGCTCCAAGGACTCGAATTTCTTGCCGAGCTCCTGAAGCCCTTGTTGTACGTCTCCCACCCGAGCATCTTGCTTCTCGCGCTCGGTGCGCTTCATAGCCGCCTTGGCTTCGGCTGCGGACAGCGCTTTCTTCAGGGCCGCCACTTCGGTCGCGGTTCCTATCAAAAACCACGATGCTCTTTGTTAGCATAATCACTTTTTTCTCCTCTATACCACACCCGGACGGGGTTTCACTTACCTCTGTTCTCCTCGAGCTGCTTCTTCATGAGGCCGAGCTCTTCTTCGGCCTGCCCTAGTTCGCGCTTGAATCTGGCAATCTCAGCCGTGCGCACAGCGGAGATCAGCAACAATGCCTGTTTGTTCACATAGACAAGTACTATTAGCTTCCTGTGGTTTTTTAGTTGACCCTCCGTTTGGCTTTTTCTCCCGAATACCAACCAGAGTATCAGGGGCTCGGGTGATATTTCCTCACACTTTTTCGTTACTTACCTCAAAGCTTGTTGATACGTCTCCGTCGTATCTACTTTTCCAAACACTTCTGCCCTTGTTTTGGACTCTAACTTGTATGATTTGAATGGAACTAACGCGGACTGACGTTGTTTTCAGCAGAATTGCCATGATGTTATTTTTTGTGCAGAAAACAAAAGTTCTCGGAATGACCTGAAACTCCATGGAATATCTTAGAATAAATAATAAAAAATCCTCGCCAAAGATGAAGACCAGGGGGCCCACACCCTGTCCACGAGGGTGGGGGGGCACCCCCCCTCCTGGGCGCGCACCCCTACCTCGTGGCCCCCCTGGAGACCCTCCGATGCCAACTCCAACTCCATATATTGGCTTTCAGGGAGAAAAAATAAGAGAGAAGAAATCATCGCGTTTTACGATACGGAGCCGCCGCCAAGCCCTAATCTCTCTCGGGAGGGCTGATCTGGAGTCTGTTCGGGGCTCCGGAGAGGGGGATTCGTCGACGTCGTCATCATCAACCATCCTCCATCACCAATTTCATGATGCTCACCGCCGTGCATGAGTAATTCCAACGTAGGCTTGCTGGACGGTGATGGGTTGGATGAGATTTATCATGTAATCGAGTTAGCTTTGTTAGGGTTTGATCCCTAGTATCCACTATGTTCTGAGATTGATGTTGCTATGACTTTGCTATGCTTAATGCTTGTCACTAGGGCCCGAGTGCCATGATTTCAGATCTGAACCTATTATATTTTCATGAATATATGCAAGTTCTTGATCCTATCTTGCAAGTCTATAGTCACCTACTATGTGTTATGATCCGGCAACCCCGAAGTGACAATAATCGGGACCACTCCCGGTGATGACCATAGTTTGAGGAGTTCATGTATTCACTATGTGCTAATGCTTTGTTCCGGTTCTCTATTAAAAGGAGGCCTTAATATCCCTTAATTTCCAATAGGACCCCGCTGCCACGGGAGGGTAGGACAAAAGATGTCATGCAAGTTCTTTTCCATAAGCACGTATGGCTATATTCGGAATACATGCCTACATTACATTGATGAATTGGAGCTAGTTCTGTGTCACCCTATGTTATGACTGTTACATGACGAACCACATCCAGCATAATTATCCATCACTAATCCGGTGCCTACGAGTTTTTCCATATACTGGTTCTTGCGTATTTACTTTTCCGTTGCTACTGTTACAATCACCACAAAATACCAAAAACATTACTTTTGCTATCTTTACTTTTGTTACCGTTACCACCACTATCATATTACTTTGCTACTAAACACTTTGCTACAGATATTAAGTTTCCAGGTGTGGTTGAATTGACAACTCAGCTGCTAATACTTGAGAATATTCTTTGGCTCCCCTTGTGTCGAATCAATAAATTTGGGTTGAATACTTTACCCTCGAAAACTGTTGCGATCCCCTATACTTGTGGGTTATCAAGACCTTTTTCTGGCGCCGTTGCCAGGGAGCATAGCTCTATTCTTTGAGTTACTTGGGATTTATATCTGTCGGACACTATGAATAACTTGAAAGACGCTAAGACGACAATTTATCCCTCAACTACGAGGGGAGGTAAGGAACTGCCATCTAGCTCTGCACTTTATTCACCTTCTGTTATGAGTAACTTAGCGACACCTAAACCTACTTCTGCTATTCATTCCGGTATGTCGCATGTTATTGATGATGCCACTTATGCTATGCGTGATACTTATGATGAAACTACTTCCATGCTTGATACTACTGTGCCCCTTGGTGAATTTCTAGATGAGCAAATTTCTACTTCTAGAGAAAGAGAAATTATTGAATCTGAATACAATGATGAAAGTGATGTTGAAGATATGCCTACTATTCCTGAGGGTTATCTTTCTGATGCGGAATCTTCTGCAGCTAATTTTGCCTGCCAAGATAGATATGAACTTAAGAGGCTGCTAATTAAATGGAGTAAAGAATCTCTTAGAGATAGAATGAAACCCGACCCTGCTTTTGTTACTTCACCTATCTGTGTTCCCGATAAGGATTATTATGAATTTTCTGTTGATCCAGAGATAATTACCTTGGTTGAATCTGATCCTTTTTATGGCTATGAATCCGAAACTGTTGTGGCACTACTAAGTTAAATGATATAGCCGCCCTGTTTACTAATGATGAGAGATCGCGCTACTTTTATATACTCAAAATATTTCCGTTCTCATTAAAGGGTGATGCTAAGATATGGTTTAATTCTCTTGATCCTGGTTGTGTGTGTAGTCCCCAGGATATGATTTATTACTTCTCTGCTAAATATTTCCCTGCTCATAAGAAACGAGCTGCTTTGAGGGAAATATACAACTTCGTGCAAATTAAAGAAGAGTCTCCCACAAGCTTGGGGGAGGCTTCTCAAGTTACTGAATGCTTTGCCTGATCATCCTCTTAAGAAACCTGAAATACTTGATATATTTTATAATGGACTAACCGATGCTTCCAAAGATTACCTGGATAGTTGTGCTGGTTCTCTTTTCAGGGAAAGAACACCGGATGAAGTTGAAATTCTATTGAATAATATGTTGACAAATGAAAATAATTGGGCACCTCCTGAGCCAGCTCCAGAGCCAATTACTGAGCCTATTCCTAAACCAACTCCGAAGAAGAGAGGTGTTCTATTTCTCAGTCTCGAAGATATGCAAGAGGCAAAGAAGTCTATGAAAGAAAAAGGTATTAAAGCTGAAGATGTTAAGAATTTACCTCATATTGAAGAAATACACGGTCTTAATTTACCGCCTGTTGAAGAAGTATATGATCTCAATTCTTTATTCACTGAAGAACCTCCTGATCCCGATATCCCGACACAGGTAGTAAAGGTAAATTCTCTCTATAGATATGATAAAGCTGAAGTCCCTCCTACTAAAATTGCTAGTCAGTGCTTGGATGAGTTTGATAACTTTATGTTTAAGCAAGATGATTTTAATGCTTATTTTGGTAGACAATTAAAACAAGATGCTTATATGATTAAACGCTTGGGTGATTATATGGCTAATATTAGAGGTGAACTTAAACTTGTTAGCAAACATGCTTCTATGGTTACCACTCAAGTAGAACAAGTACTTAAAGCTCAAAAAGAAGTGCTTGATGAAATGAATAGTACGAAAAATGATTATGTTGTTAGAGTAGCTACTAGAACTGGTAGAATGACTCGGGAACCTTTGTATCCTCAAGATCACCCTAAGAGAATCGAGCAAGATTCTCAGAGAAATAATATCGATGTACCTAGTTCTTCAAAAAAGAAGAAAAATAAAAATGATAGGACCTTGCAAGCTTCTAGTGAACCTATTGCTGAACCACCTGAGAATCCAAATGATATCTCTATGTCTGATGCTTAAACACAATCTGGTAATGAACATGAACCTAGTGAAAATGTTAATGATGATGCTCAACCTAGTAATGATAATGATGCAGAAGTTGAACCTGCTATTGATCTTGATAACCCACAATCAAAGAATCAACGTTATGATAAAAGAGACTTCATTGCTAGGAAATATGGTAAAGAAAGGGAACCATGGGTTCATAAACCCATGCCTTTTCCTCCAAAATCATCCAAGAAAAAGGATGATGAGGATTTTGAGTGCTTTGTTAAAATGATTAGACCTATCTTTTTGCGTATGTGATTAACTAATGTGCTCAAAACAAATCCTTATGCTAAGTATATGAAGGATATCATTACTAATAAAAGAAAGATACCGGAAGCTGAAATTTCCACCATGCTTGCTAATTATAATTTTAAGGGTGGAATACCAAAGAAACTTGGAGATCCCAGAGTACCTACTATACCATGCTCCATTAAGAGAAATTATGTTAAAACTGCTTTATGTGATCTTGGAGCCGGTGTTAGTGTTATGCCTCTCTCTTTATATCGTAGACTTGACTTGAATAAGTTGACACCTAGTGAAATATCTTTGCAAATGGCTGATAAATCAACTGCTATACCTGTCAGTATTTGTGAGGATGTGCCTGTTGTGGTTGCAAACGTTACTATTTTAACGGACTTTGTTATTCTTGATATTCCCGAGGATGATAGTATGTCTATTATTCTTGGAAGACCTTTTCTTAATACTGCAGGGGCTGTTATTGATTGCAACAAAGGCAATGTCACTCTCCATGTTAATTGTAACGAGCATACGGTACACTTTCTGAGGAAACAACCTCAAGTTTATAGTATCAACTCTATTGAAAAAATTCCATCGATTATATTTGGAGGTTTTGAATTTCCTCTCCCTACTGTCAAGAAGAAATATGGTATACTTATTATTGGAGATGTCCATATCCCCATTGAGGTAACATAGCGTTATTTGAAATTTCTCCGGTTCCATGTTAATCAAAATGAGTTTGTTAACAAGACTTGATCAGCCTTGTTAGTGGATTCTTTTTGATGAACATGAGATGCATGAAACTAGAAGCACAACCTTCTGTACCCTCTTTATATTTTCTGTTATTTAGTAGAAATAAAGTAAAATAGTATTTTCTGTCTGTTTCCTGATTTATCCGTGCAATATAAAAATATCCCGAAAATAAAAGTCCTCAGAATGCCACGCCAATTTAATATGATTTTTTTGGGAATATTTGAGGATTTACTGTGCAAAAATTACCTCGGGGGGAGCTGCCACCTGGCCACGAGGGTGGAGGGCGCGCCCTACCCCCCTGGGCGCACCCCCCTGCCTCGTGGGCCCACGGTGGCCCTCCTCCACTTATCCCTGCACCCATCTTCTTCCTCTGCCTCACACAAACACGAAAAACCAACTCAAGCACGAGTTCCAGCCCCTGTTGATGTGATTTTCGATCTCCTTGCTCAAAGCACCTCTCGCAAAACTGCTTGGGGAGATTGTTCCTTGGTATGTGACTCCTCCATTGGTCCAATTAGTTTTTGTTCTAGTGCTCTATTCATTGCAAATTTATGCTGCATAGGTGACCATGTTCTTGGGCTTGCATGTCAAATTCATATGGTTCCAAGTAGTTCTAATGCTTGATATAGGCTCTAGGCACTTGTGGGAGTAGTTGCTATCAATTTTATAGAAGTTGGTTCACTTTTATTTGAAGTTACTAAAAATTTCAGATTGTTTCAGAAATAATGAAGAGACTTCTGAGGGGCTCGTCGAGTCGAAGCTCAAAAGAAAAACAAAAGGAAGAAGAACAGAAGCCCAAATTTAATTTGCCTCGCACCACGGAGGTCCGGCTGTGTGAATGGCCTTCCGATGACTTCTTGAGGAAAGCCGGGATTTATGAGGATTTCTATTTATTGATTGAGAACGCTGGCCTCACTGACTTCCTCCGCGACCAACGTCATCAGTATCTCTTACTCACAAATACTTTTGTGCAAAACTTCTACTTTTTCCCTAAGAAATCACCTCCATCAGTAGAGTTTCATTTATATGACATTGTTAAGGAGATGCCATTAGCTGAATTTTGTGAGGTTTGCAAAATACCCTTTGAGGGCACCTTGGATGAACCACACCGTAACAAAGTAGAAGCTTTTATTAACACTATCACTGTGGGAGAAACCAGGAAGGTTTCTGATGTAAGGATTACTAGCATACATTTTCCTGTTTTACGCTACTTTGCCTTATTTGCTAGTCGTTGCTTGATTGGACGCGGGAACTGTGGAAACCTTAGTGTTCCTAATATTATTATTTTGTTCCATGGTTTATACCTCAATAACTCTTTTAGTATGGGTGGAATTGTTGCTAGACGGTTAAGTCTGAACCGTACTAAGGGCCCTATCTTTGGAGGCATTTATGCTTCGCGCCTAGCTGAATATTTTGAAATACCTATTAGGCATGAGGAGAAAGAAGAAACATCATTGCCCCGTGCTTATTTAGATTATAAGAGTATGCTAGCGCATGACTTTCTTGTTAAGAGTCGTGAAGGGGAGCTCAAATATAAATTATACTTTGATAAACATCACCCTGAGACTATTACTTTGCCTGCTCCCTCTTTGTTTAACTTGTCTGCAGGTCCTCACATCGTTCCATGGGCGGCCGTTCAAGCCTATTGAAATCCTGCACCAGCCCCGGAACCGGAGCCACAAGATGAGCCTCCATGACAGTCTGATTATTCTTGGGATCCAGAGGTGGTTGCCAACCATTGGCAGTCAGAGTCTTCTTCATTGCAGTATGACCCCAGCCTCACCTACGGGTATCCGCCAGGTTATCCCTGGCAATAGACCAACTTAGGCCAAAAGCCTAAGCTTGGGGGAGTACGTATTTCCCACCGACATTAAATTTATGTTCACACACACTCATTGCTAGATGTCGGTGCTCATACTCTTTCACTGTAATATCCATGCTAGATTATTTTCTTTTTCCTGCTTTCTTCTTGTGTGTTTAATAAACCTTAATAAAAACAAAAAAAATAGTAGTAGTTTATTTCTTTGTTGTAGTAATTAAAAGGAAAACCCAAAAATATTTCCCATTCTTCTTTTGCTTGTTGGGAGCTTTCCCGTGTAAATAGTTTGTATTTCTTTTCTTTTCTTTGGGGGTCAGCAGGAGAAGACCATGATTAAATTGTTGAAGTGGCTCTTATATGCATCATTGTTAATTTAACCGAGAGCCCATATTGCCTTGTCTTCTCCTGTTTATTGAATGCTCGCAGATTCCAGCTTAGTCCAATGCACGTTCACTCTTATTATTATTCACACCGTTCGGTCATGCAAGTGAAAGGCAATTATGATGATATATGATGGACTGACTGAGATGGAAAAGCTGGTATGAACTCGACCTCTCTTGTTTTTGTAAATATGACGAGTTCATCATTTTTGATTCAGCTTATTATGAATAAACATGTTGCAATGACAATTAGAGATCATAGTTGCTCGTGCCATGCTTGATTAGCTATGAGTTATAATGGTTTACCTTGCGTGCCAACATGCTATTAAAATGGTTGTGATGTGGTATGATGGGGTGGTATCCACCTTTGAATGATTTAAGTGACTTGACTTGGCACCTGTTCACGCATGTAGTTGAAACAAATCAACATAGCCTTCACGATATTTATGTTCATGGTGGATTATATCCTACTCATGCTTGTATTCAATGTTTATTAATTTTAATGCATGTTCATGACTGTTGTCGCTCTCTAGTTAGTCGCTTCCCAATCTTTTGCTAGCCTTCACTTGTACTAAGTGGGAATACTGCTTGTGCATCCAATCCCTTAAACCCCAAAGTTATTCCATATGAGTCCACTATACCTTCCTATATGCGGTATTTACCTGCCGTTCCAAGTAAATTTGTATGTGCCAAACTCTAAACCTTCAAATAATCATTCTGTTTTGCATGCTCGAATATCTCATATATCAACTAGGGATGCTCTTATCTTTCGTGTTAGGCGGGTTATTCTGAAGAGGAGTGGACTCTGCTCCTCATTCACGAGAAAATGGCTAGTCGCCGGGATGCCCAGTCCCATGCTTTATGCAAACTAAATCAAAATAATTGCAAACAAAACTCCCCCTGGGACCCGTTGAATGTTGGAGGCACTCATTGTTTCGAGCAAGCCATGGATTGATGCTTGTGGAGGAGGGGGAGTATAAACTTTACCATTCTGTTTGGGAACCGCCTATAATTTGTTTAGCATGGAAGATATCGTCATCTCTTAGTTGTTATGTTGACAATGAAAGTATGCCGCTCAAAATATAATTTACCTCTATTTTCAAAACCGAGCTCTCGCACCTCTACAAATCCCTGCTTCCCTCTGCAAAGGGCCTTTCTATTTACTTTTATGCTGAGTCATCACCCTCTTATTAAAAGCACTAGCTGGAGAGCACAACTGTCATTTGCATTCATTACTGTTAATTTATATCGGGTATGACTATGATTGGATCTCTTTTACCATGAATTACAATGTCTAGTCAGTCCTTGATCTTTGAAGGTGCTCTGCATTTATGTTTTGCGGTCTCAGAAAGGGCTAGTGAGATACCATCTTGTTATATCATATTATGATTGTTTTGAGAAACTGTTGTCATCCGAGATTTATTATTATGGCTTGCTAGCTGATTATGTTATTGATATGAGTAAACATGAGACCTAGGAGTTATTGCAAATGTGGTTAGTTATGATCTTTGCTGAAAACTTGAATGCTGGCTTGACATAGTTACAACAACAAGAGCAAACAGAGTTTGTAAAAGTTTTTCTTTTTCTCTTTCAGTTTGTCAACTGAATTTCTTGAGGACAAGCAAGGGTTTAAGCTTGGGGGAGTTGATACGTCTCCGTCGTATCTACTTTTCCAAACACTTTTGCCCTTGTTTTGGATTCTAACTTGTATGATTTGAATGGAACTAACCCGGACTGACGCTGTTTTCAGCAGAATTGCCATGATGTTGTTTTTTGTGCAGAAAACAGAAGTTCTCAGAATGACCTGAAACTCCACGGAATATCTTAGAATAAATAATAAAAAATCCTCGCCAAATATGAAGACCAGGGGGGCCACACCTTGTCCACGAGGGTGGGGGGCGCCCCCCCTCCTGGGCGCGCCCCCCCACCTCGTGGGCCCCTTGGAGACCCTCTGACTCCAACTCCAACTCCATATATTGGCTTTCAGCGAGAAAAAATAAGAGAGAAGAAATCATCGCGTTTTACGATACGGAACCACCGCCAAGCCCTAATCTCTCTCGGGAGGGCTGATCTGGAGTCCGTTCGGGGCTCCGGAGAGGGGGATTCGTCGCCGTCGTCATCATAAACCATCCTCCATCACCAATTTCATGATCCTCACCGCTGTGTGTGAGTAATTCCATCGTAGGCTTGCTGGACGGTGATGGGTTGGATGAGATTTATCATGTAATTGAGTTAGCTTTGTTAGGGTTTGATCCCTAGTATTCACTATGTTCTGAGATTGATGTTGCTATGACTTTGCTATGCTTAATGCTTGTCACTAGGGCCCGAGTGCCATGATTTTAGATCTGAACCTATTATGTTTTCATGAATATATGTGAGTTCTTGATCCTATCTTGCAAGTCTATAGTCACCTACTATGTGTTATGACCCGACAACCCCGAAGTGACAATAATCGGGACCAATCCCGGTGATGACCATAGTTTGAGGAGTTCATGTATTCACTATGTGCTAATGCTTTGTTCCGGTTCTCTATTTAAAGGAGGCCTTAATATCCCTTAGTTTCCAATAGGACCCCTCTGCCACGGGAGGGTAGGACAAAAGATGTCATGCAAGTTCTTTTCCATAAGCAGGTATGACTATATTCGGAATACATGCCTACATTACATTGATGAATTGGAGCTAGTTCTGTGTCACCCTATGTTATGACTGTTACATGACGAACTACATCCGGCATAATTATCCATCACTGATCCGGTGCCTACGAGTTTTCCATATACTGGTTCTCGCTTATTTACTTTTCCGTTGCTACTGTTACGATCACCACAAAATACCAAAAACATTACTTTTGTTGTCTTTACTTTTGTTACCGTTACCACCACTATCATATTACTTTGCTACTAAACACTTTGCTGCAGATATTAAGTTTCCAGGTGTGGTTGAATTGACAACCCAGCTACTAATACTTGAGAATATTCTTTGGCTCCCCTTGTGTCGAATCAGTAAATTTGAGTTGAATACTTTACCCTCGAAAACTGTTGCGATCCCCTATACTTGTGGGTTATCACCTGTTAGTAGGCTGGTGCAGGCTTTGGTCAATCCGCTCTTGGCGAACCGAACCTTCTCAATCACCGTACTCATAAGAGTACGGTGCTCATCATCGATGGAAGCGCCTCGAAGCACTTCCAGCAAATTATCCGATGCCTCCGGCTGGGCGGAGGTCATCGGCACAGCCGGCTCGCTCTCCTTCGCGAGGGGATGCCTTCTAGAATCCGGAACCTTTGGAGGCTCCGACGTAGTAACCGGCAGGGAGCCAGACTTGCTGTGGCTCCTGTCAACATAATCCATGGGGGTCTTACCCCCCATGCGCCCAACATCTGGGATTTCGCCTTGGGTCATCTCCGGAGCCGGCGCCTCCTGCTTTGGTATCCTTCGGGACAACACCTCGGTGTCATCCGCAGGTCGTGGGGAGGTGGTCGTCGGGAGTGAATTCATCTCCGACTCGCCCAGAGACTCCTCCGAAGAGGACACCCCGAGATTGGACCCGGCCGGACTGCATATACGTGTTCGGTGTTATTGCAAGCCATAAGATCAAAGTCGCATGAAAAAATATTATAGAATGCGGATACTTACGACCTCGCCCGGGGCTTGCCCCTAGGCAGCCACTCCTCGTTGCTATAAGCAGCGGTTGAGGAATGATTTGGAATGGACGCCTTTCCCTTCTTCGGCGTCCCGGCCTCCCCCGATGGGGAGGCCTTCCTTTTCTTCTCCTCCCCAGTACGGGGAGGGGGCATTTCTTCATGTTTCCCCCCGTCTTCGGGGGGGGGGGAATCTTCCTCGTCATCTTCGGATGATGATTCTATCACCCCTGCACCGGAGACCTTTTCTGGTCCCCGCGGCCGCCTTCTTGGACCCTTCGGCCCCCTCAGTTGAGGCGGCCTTCCTCTTTCTCTCCTCCCCTTCGTGGGAGGAGTGCGCCTCGTCATCTTCTGGCAAGGCGTCTGGTGCGGCCTCATGCCGGAGACCCTTCCAGGTCCCCGTGGCCTTCTTTCCGGCCTTTTTCTCCGGCACCTTGTAAGGCGCCGGAACCAGCATCTCCGCTAGGAGTGCGTCTACCGGGTCCTCAGGCAACGGAGCCGGACAGTCAATCCGCTCCGCCATCTCCACCCAATCCTATTTGGTCAGCATGGTGACTTAAAAATCCTCCCACGAATGTACTAGGAAAGGAACATCTTGTAATAGTCAAAGGACTTACCAGACTGGCGAGGCGCTTTGCGCTGAGCCCACGGTCCTTGGAAAGGGGGGAGGAGCTTCGCTGGCCTTGAACAATACCTTCCAGACGTCTTTGTGCGTCGTGTCGAAGAGTTCCAGCATCATCTGGTGTTCGGCCCGATCGAACTCCCACATATCGAATGCCCGTCTTTGACATGGGAGAATCCGGTGAACGAGCATGACCTGGACCATGTTGATAAGTTTTATCTTCTTGTCTCTCATACTTCTGATGCAGGTCTCGAGTCCGGTCAGCTCCGTGGGTTCGCCCCAGGCCAGGCCCTTGTTTTCCCAAGAAGTGAGCGGGGATTCTGGATATGAATTTGGGGGCCGCCACCCAATTTGCATCACGCGGCTCGGTGATGTAGAACCACCCTGATTGTCACCCTTTCACGGTGTCCACGAAGGAGCCGTCGAGCCATGTAACATTGGGCATTCTGCCCACCATGGCGCCTCCGCACTCCACCTGTTGGCCGCTCATGATCTTTGGCTTCACGCAGAAGATTTTCAACCACAGGCCGAAGTGAGGATTGATGCGGAGGAAGGCCTCGCACACGACGATGAATGCCAAGATGATGAGGATGAAATTCGGGGCTAGGTCGTGAAAATCTAGCATGTAGTAATACATGAGCCCACGGACGAACGGGTGGAGTGGAAATCCTAGTCCGCAGATGAAGTGAGGGAGAAATACTACTCTCTCCCGAGACTTTGGGGTGGGGTGATCTGTCCCTCTGCCGAAAGCCTGTGCGCGATGCTGTCAGCCAGGTATCCGGCCGCCCGAAGCTTGGTAATGTCCTCCTCTTTGACAGAGGAGGCCATCCACTTGCCTCCCGCTCCGGACATGCTGCGGTCCTACGGAGAAGGTGAGAGCTTGGGCGTTGGAGCTCGAGAGTGCGAGAACGGATGAGCAAAGGAGGAAGAAGGCGTGGGTGAAAATGGGAGATCCTTGTCCCTTTATAAAGGCGGTGCAGAATGTGCGCCTCCCCACTTGCCTCTCGAAATCATTTATTTTCCAAGCGCCTCGATTGATGGCGCTGGTTGGGTTACCCATACCCGTATTGATGGAGATCCCGTGATAAGAGGACACCATCTCTGCTTTGACAAGATGTGCCAAAGAAGCCGCCTCGTGATGTGTGCGGGAGCTGGATGTGAAAAGCGGTTCGAATAATGACCGGACCACGGCGTGCTGTCACACTGCGAAGGGCTGTCAGCAGATTAGATTTGTGGATTATTGTTCTCTCTACGGCGGTATGTGAAGAGCTGGACACGGTCCTTGTGTTCAAAATTTATCTTGGAGTATTCGGAGATGGAACCCGCCTCGCAATGCCGAAGACAATCTACGCGCCAGACTCAATGTCATTGAAGCCTGGTTCAGGGGCTACTGAGGGAGTCCTAGATAAGGGGGTATCCGGACGGCCGGACTATATGCTTTGGCCGGACTGTTGGACTATGAAGATACAAGATTGAAGACTTTGTCCCATGTCCGGATGGGACTCTCCTTGGCATGGAAGGCAAGCTTGGCGATTCGGATGTAGATCTCCTTCTCTGTAAGTGACTCTACGTAACCCTAGCCCCCTCTGATGTCTATATAAACCGGAGGGTTTAGTCCGTAGGACAGAACAACAATCTTACCATAGGCTAGCTTCTAGGGTTTAGCCTCTCTGATCTCGTGGTAGATCAACTCTTGTAATACTCATATCATCAAGATCAATCAAGCAGGAAGTAGGGTATTACCTCCATCGAGAGGGCCCGAACCTAGGTAAAGATCGTGTCCCCAGTCTCCTGCTACCATTAGCCTTAGACGCACAATTCAGGACCCCTTACCCGAGATCCGCCGGTTTTGACACTGACACGGGGTCTTCCACAATTGTAACAATTACGTTCACGACTCAAAGATCTTTTGTCATTGTAGGACCTTGACCTGGGGCTTCTTTCCTTGCTTCTACTCTTGTAGAACTTGTTGAATTTTTTCACCATTAAGCTCAATTCCTCATTGAAGGTTTGTTTCTCACTTGATGATGTAGGAGCATCACATGAGGTTTTGTATGCACCACTTGATTTGTTGTGAAGCTCTTCCTTATCCTTGAGTGACATCTCATGAGCAACAATTCTTCCAATGACTTCCGTTGGCTTGAGATCTTTGTAGTTGGGCATCATTTGGATCAATGTGCACACGGTATCATATTTTCCATCCAAGGCTCTTAGGATCTTCTTGATGTTGAATTTGTCGGTCATCTATTCACTCCCTAAGCCGGCAATCTCATTTGTGATGAGAGCAAGCCTAGAGTACATTTCAGCGTCACCTTCACCATACTTCATTTTGAACTTGTCAAGTTGACTTTGAAGCACATCCAATTTGGATTCCTTGACGGAGTCGGTACCTTCGTGCATATCAATCAAAGTATCCCAAATTTCCTTTGCATTCTCAAGAAGACTGATTTTGTTGAATTCTTTGGGGCATAATCCGCTGAAGAGGATATCACAAGCTTGAGCATTGTATTGCAACATCTTCAACTCTTCCACAGTAGCTTCACGGTTTGGTTCTTTCCCATCAAAGAATTCACCTTGCAAGCCAATGCACACAATAGCCCAAACGGCAAGGTTATGTCCAAGAATATGCATTTTCATCTTATGCTTCCAACTAGCAAAATTAGTACCATCAAAGTGAGGACCTCTACGGTGGTAATTTCCCTCGCTAGACGCCATACTCTCCTAGGTTGTGAAACCAAGGCTATGATCACCAAAAGCTATGGAAATCAAAGAAAATGGAGACCAAAGCCCTGATACCAATTGTAGGATCGAAAGTATGTCTAGAGGGGGGGTGATTAGACTACTTGATGAAATAAAAACTTAACCTTTTCCCAATTTTAGTTCTTGGCAGATTTTAACAACTTAGCACAAGTCAAGCAATCTTAACACAATTCAAGAAAGCATGCAATGAGTATATAAGCAGCGGAAAGTAAAGCTTGCAACTTACAAGAATATAAAGGGAGGGGTTTGGAGAGTGCAAACGCAATAGGAGACACATATGTTTTTGTCGTGGTTCCGATAGGTGGTGCTATCATACATCCACGTTGATGTAGACTTCAACCCACGAAGGGTAATGACTGCATGAGTCCACGGAGGGCTCCACCCATGAAGGGTCCACGAAGAAGCAACCTTGTCTATCCCACCATGGCCATCGCCCATGAAGGACTTGCCTCACTAGGGTAGATCTTCACGAAGTAAGCGATCTCCTTGCCCTTACAAACTCCTTGGTTCAACTCCACAATCTTGTCGGAGGCTCCCAAGTGACACCTAACCAATCTAGGAGACACCACTCTCCAAAAGGTAATAGATGGTGTGTTGTTGATGAACTCCTTGATCTTGTGCTTCAAATGATAGTCTCCCCAACACTCAACTCACTCTCATAGGATTGGATTTGGTGGAAAGCTGATTTGAGTGGAAAGCAACTTGGGGAAGGCTAGAGATCAAGATTCATATGGTAGGAATGGAATATCTTGGTCTCAACACATGAGTAGGTGGCTCTCTCTCAGAAAATGGATAATGGAAGTGTAGGCATAATCTGATGGATTTCCTCACGAATGAGGAGAGGGTGGAGGGGTATATATCCTCCACACAAAATCTAACCGTTACACACATTACACCAAACTCGGTTGGACTGGACCAAAAATCTCGGTCGGACCGATTCAGTTCATATGTGACCCTTAGACAATTCGGTCGGACCGACATGCATCTCGGTAGGACCAATATCATTAGGGTTTGGGCACAACGTAATGTCGGTTGGACCGATTACTCAAACTCAGTTGGACCGACTTTGGTAATAAGGAAACCAGAGAGTTGGTCAGGAAATCTCGGTGGGACCGATTCGCTTGTCTCATGGGACCGAAGCGTTACGAAAAGGAAACAGAGAGTTTGCATTGTAGACTCGGTGGGACCGATCGCTCATTTCGGTTGGACTGAAATGTTACGAAGGGAAACAGAGAGTTTGCAATCACATCTCAGTGAGACCGAGATCCTATCGGTGAGACCGAAAAGACTAGGGTTTCTGGCAGTGGCTATGTCAAATGAACTCGGTGGCTCCGGATGGATCAAATCGGTGGGGCCAAGTTTGACTTTAGGTTTGGGACATATGTGGATATGAGAAAGTGGTTGAGGGTTTGGAGGATATCACTAAGCATTTTGAGCAAGCAAGCCATTAAGCAACACCTCATCCCCTTTTAATAGTATTGGCTTTCCTATAGACTCAATGTGATCTTGGATCACTAAAATGGAAAATGTAGAGTCTTGGAATTTGAAGCTTGAGCCAATCTTTTATCCTTAGCATTTTGAGGGGTCCACAATCTTTATCCGTGCCATGCCAATCATTGAACTTTCCTGAAATATTTATCTTGAAATAGCATTAGTTCGATGAGCTATATGTTGTAAATCATTACCAAAACCACCCAGGGATAGTTGCACTTTCACTTTCTTCATGCACATGATGAATAAAGTATTTATGGATTTCCTCGATAAATTTGTGGTGGTTTTTATCGATGATATTCTCATATACTCAAAAAGTGAAGACGAGCACAAAGGACACCTCCGAGCTGTCCTACAAAGACTCCATGACCATCAACTGTATGCCAAATTCAGCAAATGCGAGTTTTGGCTCAAGCAAGTTGGATTCCTTGGGAATATACTATCCGCAGAAGGTATAGCCGTAGATCCGAGCAAGATGAAGGACATACTTGATTGGTTGGCACCCACGACCGTATCACAAATTCGGAGTTTCCTTGGATTAGCCAGGTACTATTGCCGGTTTATTGAAGGTTTCTCTAAGATTACCAAGCCAATGACAGAGCTTGTCAAGAAGGATAAGAAATTTGAATGGACTGAGGATTGCGAGAAAAGTTTCAATGAGCTAAAAATCAGACTGACATCAGCCCCTGTGTTGACACTTCCAGACATCTACCGCAGCTTTGATGTATACTGTGATGCTTCCAGACAAGGTCTTGGATGCGTACTTATGCAAGATGGCAAGGTAGTAGCATATGCATCTCGGCAGCTGCGACCCCACGAAGGGAACTATCCTACTCATGATCTGGAATTGGCCACGGTAGTTCATGCTCTAAAAATTTGGAGGCGCTATCTTATTGGAAAAAAGTGCCAAATATTTACTGACCACAAAAGTCTCAAATACATATTCACTTAGCCAGATTTGAATCTCCGCCAACGCAGATGATTGAGTTAGTCAAAGACTACTATCTTGGAATTAATTACCACCCGGGTAAGGCCAACGTGGTGGCCGATGCTCTCAGTAGGAAACCTGTCAGTTTAAATGCCATGATGGAATCCCTGCCTTCCGAACTCCAAGAAGAAATTGCTCAGCTTAATCTGGTCATAGTTGATGCTGGTCTTGCTAGTATTATGGAAATTACTCCTACCCTCGAGGATGAGATCCGCAAGGCCCGGCCGGATGACGCAGTCTTACAAAAACATGTCAAACGAATGTTAGCAGGACAGACCTCAGGTTTTTCCAAGGACCAATTAGGTACCTTACGGTTCCGCGGGAGGATTTGTGTGCCAAGTCAAGGAAACTTGAGGAAGAAAATACTATCCGAAGCACACGAATCTTCGTATTCTATTCACCCCGGAGGCACTAAAATGTACGAAGACCTTCGCCAAATATTCTGGTGGGACGGAATGAAGAAAGACATAGCCTATTTTGTGGCCTGCTGCAACATATGCAATACAGAGCACCGAAAACCAGCCGGACTCCTCCGACCATTGCCCGTTCCGCAATGGAAATGGGATGACATCTGCATGGATTTTATCACCGGGCTACCAAAAACTCAGCGAGGCAATGGCGTAGTATGGGTCATAGTGGATATGTTAACCAAGGTAGCTCATTTCATTCCCATCAGAACCACATACCGTGTTGATCAGCTCGCAAAATTATATGTGTCCAGAATAGTCAGTTTACACGGAGTACCTCGAACAATCACTTCTGACCGGGGGTCCCTATTTATCTCCACTTTCTTGTCCCGTCTCCATCAAGCTTTGGGAACAACTTTAAAATATAGTACTGCTTATCATCCTCAGACCGATGGGCAGACTGAATGGGTAAACCAAATACTTGAAGATATGCTACGAGCATGTGCCTTGGCTCAAGGGCCTAAGTGGGAAGACTGTCTGTCGTATGCTAAGTTCTCCTAGAACAACAGTTTCCAGGCCAGCCTAAAGATGTCATCATACGAGGCTTTGTATGGCCGTAAGTACCGCACCCCGTTGAATTGGTCTCAAACCAAGGACAGCCACATTTTTGGGAATAGATCTCATGATGGAAGCTGAAAAGCAAGTACAAGAAATCCGAGACCGTCTGCGACTAGCCAAATCCTAACAAAAGAGCTATTATGATACAAAGCACCGACAGGTCAGTTTTGAGCCCGGAGAACAAGTATACCTCGGAGCCACTCCTATGAAGGGAATCAAAAGGTTTCAGACTCACGAAAAGTTGGCACCCAAGTTTATTGGTCTATTCCCAGTTATGTATAGAGTGGGTACTATTGCATATCAGTTGGAGCTGCCACCAGAATTGTCAGAAGTGCACAACGTGTTCCATGTCTCCCAGTTGAGGCGATGCATATCACCGCCCGAGAAAAAGACTGCTATAACAGAAATAGAGTTGGCTAAGGATCTAACGTATGAGGAGAGACCGTTCAAAATCTTGGATGAGATGGAAAGGGTCACTCGTAGCAAGGCAAGAAAATTTTACAAGGTCCAATGGGAGCATCATACAGAGGCAGAAGCAACCTGGGAGCAAGAAGAATTTCTAAAGGCAAACTATCCAGAATTGTTTTACCGAGCAATCGAATCTTGAGGAAGAGATTCATCCTAAGTGGGGGAGGTTTGTGACAGCCTGGTTTTTGCCCTCCTTTCTTTTTCTGGATTTCATTTGAATTTTAATTGAATTTTGGCATTTGAATCATTTCAGTTGGACTTAAACACTTGGGCATCACCTTGGCTTTCACCCAAGTGGCTCCTTTCTCTCCCTAGCCATCATTTCCTCTCTGGTCTACCTCAAAATAATATCATGAGTATTTTTCTTAAATGAAAAATATTCATTTTTTCTCTCAAAAACCCTAGCCAGAAACTTGTGCTCCAAAGCAACCCCAATTTCTCTTGCCCAAAAAAATCTGAGAAAATTCAAAAAAATCCTTTGAACCCTAGGGCACCCACCAGAGCAAAAATATCACACCACTTTTTGGAATATTTTTGCTACAGAAACTATTTTCTGTTCTGGGCAGAAATGGTAGTTTCTATAGCAACTACCATTTTACTTGCTCCAATGAGGCTGCATTTTATTGTGCATCACTACCCTCCTAGATTATTGCTAACCACCAAAGCACAGCTCCCAACTCCCAGCCGTTTAACCACAGCAAGCTCTCAAACTTACTAACCAGTAACTTGCAGTGAGGTAAAAACTCAGTTTACTGCACATGAGTTCAACTCAAAGCCTTGGAACTAACCTAAACACTAAGGACTACCAGCCAGGCACAAAATTTGGGTCCAGCCGTGGCTCTATGCCACAGTGCACGCGGTGACCACGCGTGTGCATGATGCCAGCACGCTTGTCACCGCGCTCTGAGTGCCGCCGAGCGCTTTGTTCGGCGCATGTTCGCTTCCCCGCCTGCCGAAGCTTGCCAAACCCCGCCACCATCATTGTCCCGATGCCATTAACTTCCCCCTAGCACTCACCAATGCCAGAGCTCGCTGCAGCGGGCACGGGCGCGGTCTAGCCAACTCAACAGTGCACGACGCACTATGTTCGTCGCCACCCTAGTGTTCCTGTGCTCGTCTCCGTCCGTTCATAGTGCCCGCATGAGCTGCGTCGCCTTCCCCCTTGCTCTCTAACATCGTTCGTCGCCGGGCGTAGCATCCAGGTGTCCTCTAGTGGAGCCCGATCCCCTCGCTCCGCTCGGCTATAAATCTAGCCTCCCTAGCCTCCTCGAGCATCCCCAGCTCCTCTCACACACTCCACAAACTCGTAGGTAGCCGTAGCCCGGCCGGGAAGGCCTCGGGCTACCGTCCCCGAGCTCGAGCTCGCTGGCGATCCCCTCTGCCCATCCGCACTTCTCCAGCCCCTCCCAAGCTCAGGAGACTATTCCAGGGCCTCTGCCATGCTTCAGTGGTGACGTCTGACTGGGTTGGAGCCACTGGGGCGGCCCCTCGTCGCCGTCATCTCCAACTCCGGCGACCTCAGCCCTCTGCCGCCGCTGGAGAAGCTCTTTCCATCGCTGTCCGACCACCCCTAGCTGTTCTACGGGTACGGGCAGGTGCACCTGTCTCTGCTCTTTCAATCCCTCCCTTCAGATCGGTCCATGTCGCCCTCCTTGCCGGCGTGCGCTCTGGTGAAGCCCTGTCGTGCCCTCTCTCTCTCTCCCCCTCCCTCTCACCTGACTAGCGGGGCCATCTATCAACCACTCTGGCCGCAGCCGAAGCGATATGAGTGGAGGCGCCCCGCAGGGTTTACGCTTTCGACTTCTCCCCCGGTTCTGTTTATATTAAATTAAATTCAAATAATTCCAGGAAACTTCAAACAGCCACAACTTTTTAAACATATGTCCAAATGAATTGATTCTTTTTGCATTGTGTTCTGTATGAAACTATCTAGCAGCACACCAAAGATGAGATTTTTCTCTGCTGCCTAGATTTTTTGGTGAATTTCAGAGTGTTTCTTGATGTTTTCTTTTTGTGTTTATAATTGTTTTCAGAAGGTGAAGCTTGTCTTGAGGATCATGAGGAAGAGTGTGACCCTCCTCTACACTAAGGCAAGCCACATGTGGGGACCCCGACTCATAAGTCATGATCACCAAATGCACGTGTACAATGATCCCAGAGATCAATGCTCACTGAACATACAGAAGCTGAATAACAAGAGTCTTACATCCATACATACCGTATTACAGAAGTAGGACCATTATGGTCGAGTCTTGAGTATAACATCGCAGTGGAAATCTTCGTTGATAACTTGGAGCCATGCCATCTGCCTTAACCCTACAGGCATTCTGACTGGGAATCGTCCTAGCTCGCATGTTCGTCGCTGAAGTATTCTTCATCATGTCATGTTCTTTCATGCCTGGCCAATAAAATAACCAGTGGCAAGCCAATGAGTACTTTGAATGTACTCGCAAGCAACCCATGTCTTGGTCCAAGATATAACAATACATGATATAGGTAAATTTTTGCAGAAAGCTAGTTTTGAGTGCAATGACATGTTCAACAACTTGTAAGGCATGCATCAGGAGAATTCAAGTAACCTTGAGGACAGGTTACAGATATCAACATAAATAGAGTGGGCACCAAGCCAACTCAATCATGTCAAGTCCTTTGACTTGACCCAAGTAGTTTTATCAACTCACACACACGGTTGTAAAACTCTGTACATAGTTTAAGCAGCACCGCCCAACTATCCTTAACCGTGGACACGGCTATTCGAATAGTTTTACACTCTGTAGAGGTTGCACACTTTACCCACAAGATCCGGGGAACTTCCGTGTCATCCACGACCCGCGATACCTCAAGTACCCGGGGTAAGCACCCGATCACTACCTTTCCCTAGACGACACTAACAAGGAGTCCACTCGTTGTTCTGTATCCTCACGATGTACATCATGCAAGACTCACTCAAGATCGTAACATCCGAGAGGGGACACAACGGTGTATCCGGTGCCCTGTGAAAACAGTCATGGCCACCCTACCTGGCACGACCCCGTCCCGAGAGAGAGCACCAACTCTCCCCCGTCACTAGTAATGCGGGGCCTAGGTAATCAATAATGCCCTTTCCCATATAAGGGTAGAGTGGTTGCGCATGTAAGGTTGGGACAGTCAACAAATCTTAAATCTAATCCGATTTTGAAAACAACACACACTTGCCTCGGTACACCACTTCGTCATCAAGTGGTTACCCATCTCATCATCTCCCTCGGGCATAAGTGGCACCCGACAGGGTTTTCGAAAAAGTCTTTTGAAAATACTTTGTCTCCATCACCATGCATATTCCCGTCCCTTTTTGCGTAGCACTACTTTAGCATCCTATCTACTCCCACCGTCATAACCCTCATAAGAAGGTAGGGTCATGCACAATGCAAGTATCAACGAGGAAGTACGGTGGCAAACCATCAAAGTGGATACCACCTCATCATGATTTCGTTGCAACAACAATATGGTGCTATATGACATGCATAAAAAGGGTTTCATAGATATGGTCAAAGGGCTGCTTGCCTGTTTTAACAAAGTCTTCGAGGTCTTCAAATATCTCTGGTCCAACTCCGAGCATTTCGTCTACTTCGTCAACTATCGTCGAAAGCAACCATAATAAGCAACACAACAAGGCAGGAAATAAAAGTGCTCTAAAAATGTGAGTTGGACTTTTCTAGGATACCTCTGGTCATATGAGGGATGACCAAAGTGGTTTCATTGGTATTTGATCAATGGACATCTCTGAACATTTCAATATGATGGAATCAAGGGATTAATGGGTTTGCAAGAAGTGTACAGAAACATTATTTTCAAAAATGAGCAGAGGCACCCTTTTGACAAAGCATGATTTTAGAAGCACCTAGGAGTTGGTTTCTCTGGATTTGGAGTTCAAATGAATTTCCTATGAATTTGCAAAGTTGACGAATATGAAGAAATGGCTCATTATATTGTGTGGCACAGAAAGTATTAAGAAAAATGTTCATAAACTAAGTTATGAACTTAGAAGCATCTGTAAATTTGAATCATGGCATTTGGATCAAATGTGAACCTTCTGTGATTTTCTAAAGTTTATGACAGAAATGGAAAAATGGGATTTGGTAATTATTTGCGAAATAAATACTCCTGGAAAAATGTTCAAATGGCACCATGTGATAGGGCATGAATTTATAAACTACTAGAAATTTGAATCAGCAAATTTGGAGCTTTGTTGAATTATTTATGGATTTTTGAAGTTGACTGGCAAAAGAAAAAGGAAATAAGGCTTTAACCTTATCCTGCGCGCGGTGCGACAGATAGACCGTGGGCCGGCCCAGCGGCTCGGCCACGCGGACGACAGGCGACGTCGAAGGCGCATTTCACCTGGCCCGTCTCCACTTAAACGGCGGGCCCAAATCGCTGGGTCGCTGACGCGCGGGCCCCAGCGCTCAGGCCGTCGCTTTCAACCTCCCGCGCGACACGACGAGAAACAGAGGAGGTAAGGCCGAGCGGCGCCGGCGCTCTCCCCGGCGGCACAGGCCACCTCCGGCGACTCCCCACACACCGATGGATTCAAGAGACCGTGCCGCACCCTCCGAGGTGCGCCACTACTGCTGGGGCGGCCGGGTGCGAGCGGTGCGTCACCCACAGCGGATGGAGGCGACGGCGAGGTTGGGGCACGACGCTGCAGTGCGCCCAAGGACGAGGGAAAGAGCGTGGGAG
The DNA here is from genome assembly GCF_018294505.1 of Triticum aestivum. Lineage (NCBI taxonomy): Eukaryota > Viridiplantae > Streptophyta > Magnoliopsida > Poales > Poaceae > Triticum > Triticum aestivum. The sequence goes on from NC_057801.1 coordinate 455,118,449, forward strand.
CTCCACCTTTCTCAGGGGAGCCTTATGGTCGATAGAGGAGAAGGAGAAGAGCTCGGGCTCGGGCTCGGCTGAATTTAGGTGGATGCCGGTGGCGGCTCTCCGGCCATGGAGGGCTATGGAGGGTGCGAGGAGGGGACTGGGTCGGTCCAGGGGGTGCACGGGAAGGAGAAAGAGCCAAAGGAGTAGAGGGAGGGCTCGGGGGTGGCCTTATATAGCCGACCCATGGCTCACCGTGGACGTGGCGCACGGGTGGCCACGGCAACAGCTCGGACGGCCAGGAGGGAGGGAGTGGGGTTGTCTACGGTGTTCGTGGGGGGTGGAGTAGGGCGCCAGGAAGAGAGAGAGGGAGCGGGGCGAGCTCGAGGGGGTCCCTGGCGTGGGCGCATGCATTGGCCGAGCTGGGCGGCATCTGGCGCGCGCCTCAAGGGGTGAGAGAGAGAGGGAAAGGAGGGGGACATCATGATGGCGTGTTGCGGACGTCGAGGCGCCTCGACTGGCGCGAGGGAGAGGCTCGAGGTGGTCGGGGGACGCGGCATCAATGGTCAGGAGCACGCTGACGTGCTCCAGAGCGCGCAAATGGCCGGCACTCGCGGCTTTTTCTCGCGTCCTCACGCGCCCACTTGTGTCTGGTAGCTGCAAGGGGGAGTAAACAATGCAGAAATGGCATTGCATGCCCTGGGGATCCACTGGAGGGGAGAGGGAGTTGAGAGACAGTGGAAATGCTGCTGCCCAGAGTAGAAAAGTGGAGTTCTTCCCCCCTCCATCGTTGCTTCCTTGGGCATAAAAGCGTCCAGGTGCTAGAGGGGGACTAGGAGAGGTTGTGGTAAAAAGTAGAGCCCATGGAGATTAGTGGAAGAGTCCAAAAATGGGATTTTGGTAAAGTGGCAGAAGGTGTTTGATGATGGTTTGGGCAAGTATATGATTTCCATCTGCCATGAGACTCCATAGGGTTAAATGACACATATAATTAGGGCCTTCCACAAATTTGGAGCTTATTTGGGCAAAGTTGCCAATGCAACTTTTGTGAACCCTAGAAATGAACAGAAATGGATTTTCCAAGATTTAGTCATGCAAATCTATTCTCCTTGATGCACCACTTGGTGTAGTGTCATCATTTGAGGTTATGAACATGTCCACAAAAGTTGAGATCAAAGGAGAAAGTTTCCAATGTAGAGTTGTTCAAATTTGGTTCTGGACAGGAAGGGTTTTGGGGCACTTTGATCAATATAACGTTTTCTCCAACTTGTGCCATTTGGTCTAGATGAAATATTAGACCATTTGAGCTTGTTCACAAGGTTTGAGAACATTTGGAAATGTTTGGCAATGTAAAGTTGCTCAAACTTCAAAATGGACAGAAATGATTTTGAGGGGATTTGATGATGTTATATTGTTCTCCAAGTCATGAGACTTGTCAAGATCATCTAATATGTCATATGTCACATGCTAGAATTTTCTTGGAATTTTTCGAGAATATTTCCTTTGTAAATATTTCAAAAGCTGGAAATATCGAGAAAGGGTTTTTGATGGATTTGACCAATATTTTGAACATGACCATGTGTTGAAACTCTTATATCTGGACAATATATGTCCACTGAGTTTCCCTAGGTTTTTGTCAAATATTTTTGAAACAATAAAATGATTTTTCCCTAATAAAGACCATTTCTGGCCTTAAGAAAAAGCTTTTAAATAAAATAGGAAAATAACTTTTAAAATTATTTTTTTGTGGTTTATGGGAGTCCTACATCTAATAGGATTCAAATATATTTTTGTAAGGATTTTTACTGCCCTTAATTAAGTACTTGCAGTGCAAATCTCAATTCATGGGTTTTGGGGAAACTAGTTTTTGAAAATACTATTTGGCCAAATTATTTTTGCAAGAAATTATTTTTATGTCCTATACACATGGCATGATCATTGGGAAAGGTTTTTGGATCAAGGATAAGGAGTATAAGAGTTGGAGGATTTGTTTGATTTTTAGAGCACTTGCAAACAGCAGTCAAACATTCAATCAAAGCAAAGACAAAACACTCTAAAGTTTTTGTCAAACCATATTTTAGCATGATTTATTGACTTAAGTGTTGTGGCATGAAAATCAGGGTGTGACAGACCTACCCCCCTTACAAGAATCTCGTCCCCGAGGTTCCCAAACTAGGCGTGGAAAGGGATACAGAAACTTGGATCTGGGGTAGTCTTCAAGTCCTCATGTTGCTTCTGCTTCCGTGTAGTGCTCCATTGAGCTTGAAGTACTTGATGGTGTGGCTTCGTATATGACGTTCTTCTTGATCCAGGTTACTAATGGGTGGCTCGCGGTAGGTTAGACTGGGTTGGGGGTTGATGGCTCAGTGATCGATGCCCTCGTAGACATCGGGCTAGTTAGGAAGTCAGAAACATTTTCGGGGTTGTGATGCATGGAAAGCATTGTGCACATCAGGTAACTCAGGTGGCAACTCTAGCTGGTAACTGTCTTCTCTTCGCCTCGTAGTGATCTTAGAGGAGGTTGTTAAATTTTGGAGTGATCACGAAGGGGGCCGATGAATCTTGGTGTGGGTCTCCTTGTCATGGAAATGCTGGGTTCCTTAGAGAGAAGTGGCTTGCAGATACACCTGATCTTCGACGCGGATGTTTACTTCTTGATGATGGTGGTAGTTCTTCCTCCTTGGCATGGCGGTCTTCAAATGTTCCTAGACTTGCTGAACGGTTCTTCTCCCGTCTTCGGGTAGACAAGTATGTCATCAAAGAAAGATGACAACTAACTTGTCCAAGCACTCCATGAAGTCTATGGGGTACATAAGGTGGGCTGAGGCATTGGTGATGGTCACGGTTGAGCATTGGCCAAGGACTTATCGATTTAGAGCCAAAGCCCAAAGTCAGGATCCGACCATGTTGTAGCTTGGTAGGGCTTAAGGGTTTCAAGGATTCTAGTGTGCGAGTGAACATTTATCATCTTATCTTTAAGCACGGTTTCTGAGATGCCAATAGTCTATCTAGTCCTTTAAACAAATCACATCATATCACTGATAGCATCATTTTGCATAGGTCAACTCCAATCATCACTTATGTGATTCATATCCTCATGGCTCCCGAGAGGAGGTCTAACAAAATCATATATGTCTACAATCCCCAAACTCATATGTATGTCTACCCCTAAAAATCCATGGGTAGAACATATAAGCTGCTAAGCTTGAACGTGACAATCCAAGTGCTCAGCCTGTTCTTCCAAGGTCTAAGATAAAACACCTCTATCCTAAGGAAACACGTCGTATGCCACTCCAAAATCTTGTTTCCTTCCTATGAATCAACTCCAACAACCCATTAACTACACCAATCATTACATGATCCAGTAGTTCTTCAAATCCAATCTCTATGGTGTTCCACATGATCTTCTAATATCCTAAAATCCACAAATACTGGGAAGGCTACCTTACTATAGTCAGTCCACCAATTTCCATTATCATGGTCAAGTAAACTCCAAGGTCAAGCTTATATAGATTCCCTAAATAAACTCTGACAATTAGTCCAATCTCCTAGTTTATCGTCCACCGAGAAACATGGTATCATGTTCGAGATCATCAGTCTAAATCCAATTTACTCCGAACCATGCAGGCATACTCAGCATCCATATTCAACTAGAATCACCTACTAAAATCCAAATCTCTTGTCCAACGGGAATTCCTACATGTTCCCCCAAGTCATTTACGTAATATCAACTCTCTCCTATCAATATCCCATGGCTAAGTTAAATCCAAATACTTCCAAGAATTCCAACTTGCGAACACAATTATCCTACTAAATCCAATTTACTCAGGGGTAATGAAAGCTATGATAATCTATACTCATGATCCCACCAAGTTCATCTACCAACATCAAAGCCTCATAATCCACCAAATAGTCTCATATAATTCCTCAAGTCATTGATATAAACTCATCAAGTCATTTGTCCTCTATTCCTATATCCTCAGATTGGTCCTCCCTATGGCATCGTCAGTTCTGGTGCTATATTAGGAAGATAATGTGCTCGTTCACTATGCCCATTAGTTCCATAATGAAGCCAGTGATAAGCAAGGCTTACTGCAGCTTAACTTGTTCTCTTGTGATTCCGTAGGTTAAGCTCATGGTTAAGGTTTCGAGCTGGGGTATCTCGTGAAGTCCTGTAGGGTCTAGGGATAGGGTTCTAGTCTTGAGGTGTAAACATACGGGGTTGTACTTGGTCAAGGAGGTTGTAGCAAAAGTCTTCAGTGCTTGTTGGTTGTCGAAGTAGAATCCTTGGTGTACCTTGTCTCGCCGATCTTCACTTAAGGAGAGAGAGATGAGAGGGAAAAGTAGCATAGAGGAGGGGAATGCCTAAAGGGGGTTCTATAGTGCACGTGCAAACAACAAGTGTCGAAAGGGCCAAAAACAAACAACAAAATAAGGCAGGTGATATAGTCGTGTACTTGTTGCCTAGGGCAAAAAGAGTGACTGATATAAAAACACAAACAAATAAAAACAAGCAATACACAATCATGGTTCTATTCGAACTATCATATGGACTCGACTACGCATAGGGGGTACACGACTCATCCTACCCTAGGGGTTCTCGAATTCAGTAGTCGTGCTTTGCTCCGTGCCTCGAGCAGTCTTCTGGGTTTCCCTCAGGTGTTGCTACGTCTCTTGTTTGATGAAACGATCTGGGTTGAGCCTGAAGAATCTTCGACAACTTCTCGCCTGATGGGGTGATGGGGTGATGGTGGCTCCTCGTGGCTGTCTTTGACTTGGTCTTCTCTTGTCTTCTTAATCATGATGACCGCTTTTGCTTTCTAAGGCGTCGATGGTACCAGGTTTGTAATCCTTTATGCAAGGACATTAACAAGGCATAGTAGAGGTCCAACATGTCGGTTACGTTGATGACAACATCGACACCAAGAGCGGGGGATGTAGATAACCGTTTTCCTGCTCACTATGGTGAGGCGGACCAAATGGCGAGGTTCTCATCCACCAGTGGTTGCCGATACAACAACGGTAGTGACTGGGTTACTCTATTAGCGATGTATATTATGATCTTGCATATCCTATGCGTTGGTCATCGTAGGCCAAGGTTGCATAATCCTGGGCAAATTCAAAGGTGTCACCATCCTCTGGGTCTTCATGTCCTCATTCCTCGAGGGCATATCTTCTGTTGGCATCGTCTTGCTGTGGTGTCGCCAATCTTGTGTTCAGGAGGTGTGGGTGAATGTCTGGCAAGGCATCTTCCTTCTAGATTATCCACGAGGATTACAAGGAATCCAGTGGTCAGGGCATAAGGGTCCTAGCGACCAAAGGTTTTGAAGCGGAAGAGATTAATAAGGAAAGTATACCTTAGTTTTCGAAAAACTGAGATGGGAAGAGAAGTACAGATAGTTTTGAAAACTAGTAGTAGTTTTGGAAATAGTTTTACCCTAACTAATGACCATGCTAACTAAGGCTTCCTACAGTCAGGATGGCTCTGATACCAGCTCTGTGGGGACCCCGACTCATAAGTCGTGATCACTGAATGCACGTGTACAGTGATCCCAGAGGTCAATGCTCACTGAACACACAGAAGCTGAATAACGAGAGTCTTACATCCATACATACCGTATTACACAAGTAGGACCATTATGGTCGAGTCTTGAGTATAACATCGCAGCCGAAATCTTCATCGATAACTTGGACCCATGCCATCTGCCTTAACCCTACAGGCATTCTGACTGGGAGTCGTCCTAGCTCGCATGTTCATCGTCGAAGTATTCTTCATCATGTCCTGTTCTTTCATGCTTGGCCAATAAAATAACCAGTGGCAAGCCAATGAGTACTTTGGATGTACTCGCAAGCAACCCATGTCTTGGTCCAAGATGTAACAATACATGATATAGGTTAATTTTTGCAGAAAGCTAGTTTTGAGTGCAATGGCATGTTCAACAACTTGTAATACATGCATCAGGAGAATTCAAGTAACCTTGAGGACAGGTTACAGATATCAACATAAATAGAGTGGGCACCAAGCCAACTCAATCATGTCAAGTCCATTGACTTGACCCAAGTAGTTTTATCAACTCACACACACGGTTGTAAAACTCTGGACATAGTTTAAGCAGCACCGCCCAACTGTCCTTGACCGTGTACACGGCTATTCGAATAGTTTTACACTCTGCATAGGTTGCACACTTTACCCACAAGATCCGGGGAACTTCCGTGTCATCCACGACCCGCGATACCTCAAGTACCCGGGGTAAGCACCCGATCACTACCTTTCCCTAGACGACACTAACAAGGAGTCCACTCATTGTTCCGTATCCTCGCGATGTACATCATGCGAGACTCACTCGAGATTGTAACATCCGAGAGGGGACACAACGGTGTATCCGGTGCCCTGTGAAAACAGTCATGGCCACCCTACCTGGCACGACCCCGTCCCGAGAGAGAGCACCAACACTCCCCCGTCACTAGTAATGCGGGCTCCAAGCTAGCATCGGCGTAGGTAATCAATAATGCCCTTTCCCATATAAGGGTAGAGTGGTTGCGCATGTAAGGTTGGGACAGTCAACAAATCTTAAATCTAATCCGTTTTCGAAAACAACACACACACTTGCCTCGGTACACCACTTCGTCATCAAGTGGTTACCCATCTCATCATCTCCCTCGGGCATAAGTGGCACCCTACGGGGTTTTCGAAAAAGTCTTTTTAAAATAAGTTGTCTCCATCACCATGCATATTCCCGTCCCTTTTTGCGTAGCACTACTTTAGCATCCTATCTACTCCCACCGTCATAACCCTTATAAGAAGGTAGGGTCATGCACAATGCAAGTATCAACGAGGAAGTACGGTGGCAAACCATCAAAGTGGATACCACCTCATCATGATTTCGTTGCAACAACAATATGGTGCTATATGACATGCATAAAAAGGGTTTCATAGACATGGTCAAAGGGATGCTTGCCTATTTTAACAAAGTCTTCGAGGTCTTCAAATATCTCTGGTCCAACTCCGAGCATTTCGTCTACTTTGTCAACTATCGTCGAAAGCAACCATAATAAGCAACACAACAAGGCAGGAAATAAAAGTGCTCTAAAAATGTGAGTTGGACTTTTCTAGGATACCTCTGGTCATATGAGGGATGACCAAAGTGGTTTCATTGGTATTTGATCAATGGACATCTCTGAACATTTCAATATGATGGAATCAAGGGATTAATGGGTTTGCAAGAAGTGTACAGAAACATTATTTTCAAAAATGAGCAGAGGCACCCTTTTGACAAAGCATGATTTTAGAAGCACCTAGGAGTTGGTTTCTCTGGATTTGGAGTTCAAATGAATTTCCTATGAATTTGCAAAGTTGACGAATATGAAGAAATGGCTCATTATATTGTGTGGCACAGAAAGTATTAAGAAAAATGTTCATAAACTAAGTTATGAACTTAGAAGCATCTGTAAATTTGAATCATGGCATTTGGATCAAATGTCAATTCTCTGTGATTTTCTAAAGTTTATGACAGAAATGGAAAAGTGGGATTTGGTAATTATTTGCGAAATAAATACTTCTGGAAAAATGTTCAAATGGCACCCTGAGATAGGGCATGAATTTATAAACTACTAGAAATTTGAATCATCAAATTTGGAGCTCTATTGAATTATTTATGGATTTTTGAAGTTGACTGGCAAAAGAAAAAGGAAATAAGGCTTTAACCTTATCCTGCGCGCGGTGCGACAGATAGACCATGGGCCGGCCCAGCGGCTCGGCCACGCGGACGACAGGCGACGTCGAAGGCGCATTTCGCCTGGCCCGTCTCCACTTAAACGGCGGGCCCGAGCTGCTGGGTCGCTGACGCGCGGGCCCCAGCGCTCAGGCCATCGCCTTCAACCTCCCGCGCGGCACGACGAGAAACAGAGGAGGCGAGGCCGAGCGACGCTGGCGCTCTCCCCGGTGGCACAGGCCACCTCCGGCGACTCCCCGCACACCGATGGATTCAGGAGAATGTGCCGCACCCTCTGAGGTGCGCCACTACTGCTGGGGCGGCCGGGTGCGAGCGGTGCGTCACCCGCAGCGGATGGAGGCGACGGCGAGGTTGGGGCACGACGCTGCAGTGCGCCCTAGGACGAGGGAAAGAGCATGGGAGCTCCACCTTTCTCAGGGGAGCCTTATGGTAGAGAGAGGAGAAGGAGAAGAGCTCGGGCTCGGCTGAATTTAGGTGGATGCCGGCGGCGGCTCTCCGGCCATGGAGGGCTATGGAGGGCGCGAGGAGGGGAGTGGGTCGGTCCAGGGGGTGCACGGGAAGGAGAAAGAGCCAAAGGAGTAGAGGGAGGGCTCGAGGGTGGCCTTATGTAGCCGACCTGTGGCTCACCGTGGACGTGGCGCACGGGTGGCCACGGCAACGGCTCGGACGGCCAGGAGGGAGGGAGTGGGGTTGTCTATGGTGTTCGTTGGGTGTGGAGTAGGGCGCCAGGAAGAGAGAGAGGGAGGGGGGCGAGCTCGAGGTGGTCCCTGGCGTGGGCGCATGCATTGGCCGAGCTGGGCGGCGTCTGGCGCGCGCCTCAGGGGGTGAGAGAGAGAGGGAAAGGAGGGGGACAGCATGGTGGCGTGTTGCGGACGTCGAGGCACCTCGACTGGCGCGAGGGAGAGGCTCGAGGTGGTCGGGGGACGCGGCGTCAACGGTCGGGAGCACGCTGACGTGCTCCAGAGAGTGCAAATGGCCGGCACTCGCGGCTTTTTCTCGCGTCCTCACGCACCCACTTGTGTCTAGTAGCTGCAAGGGGGAGTAAACAATGCGGAAATGGCATTGGATGCCCTAGGGATCCACTGGAGGGGAGAGGGAGTTGAGAGAGAGTGGAAATGCTGCTGCCCAGAGTAGAAAAGGGGAGTTCTTCCCCCCTCCATTGTTGCTTCCTTGGGCATAAAAGCGTCCAGGTGCTAGAGGGGGACTACGAGAGGTTGTGGTAAAAAGTAGAGCCCATGGAGATTAGTGGAAGAGTCCAAAAATGTGATTTTGGTAAAGTGGTAGAAGGTGTTTGATGATGGTTTGGGCAAGTATATGATTTCCATCTGCCATGAGATTCCATAGGGTTAAATGACACATATAATTAGGGCCTTCCACAAATTTGGAGCTTATTTGGGAAAAGTTGCCAATGCAACTTTTGTGAACCCTAGAAATGAACAGAAATGGATTTTCCAAGATTTAGTCATGCAAATCTATTCTCCTTGATGCACCACTTGGTGTAGTGTCATCATTTGAGGTTATGAACATGTCCACAAAAGTTGATATCAAAAGGAGAAAGTTTCCAATGTAGAGTTGTTCAAATTTGGTTCTGGACAGGAAGGGTTTTGGGGCACTTTGATCAATATAACATTTTCTCCAACTTGTGCCATTTGGTCTAGATGAATTATTAGACCATTTGAGCATGTTCACAAGGTTTGAGAACATTTGGAAATGTTTGGAAATGGAAAGTTGCTCAAACTTCAAAATGGATAGAAATGGTTTTGAGGGGATTTGATGATGTTATATTGTTCTCCAAGTCATGAGACTTGTCAAGATCATCTAATATGTCATATGTCACATGCTAGAATTTTCTTGGAATTTTTTGAGAATATTTCCTTTGTAAATATTTCAAAAGCTTGAAATATCCAGAAAGGGTTTTTGAGGTATTTGACCAATATTTTGAACATGACCATGTGTTGAAACTCTTATATATGGACAATATAGGTCTACTGAGTTTCCAAGGTTTTTGTCAAATATTTTTGAAACAATAAAATGATTTTTCCCTAATAAAGACCATTTCTGGCCTTAAGAAAAAGCTTTTAAATTAAATAGGAAAATAACTTTTAAAATTATTTTTTTGTGGTTTATGGGAGTCCTACATCTAATAAGATTCAAATATATTTTTGGAAGGATTTTTACTGCCCTTAATTAAGTACTTGTAGTGCAAATCTCAATTCAGGGGTTTTTGGAAAACTAGTTTTTGAAAATACTATTTGGCCAAATTATTTTTGCAAGAAATTATTTTTATGTCCTATACACATGGCATGATCATTGGGAAAGGTTTTTGGATCAAGGATAAGGAGTATAAGAGTTGGAGGATTTGTTTGATTTTTAGAGCACTTGCAAACAACAGTCAAACATTCAATCAAAGCAAAGACAAAACACTCAAAAGTTTTTGTCAAACCACATTTTAGCATGATTTATTGACTTAAGTGTTGTGGCATGAAAATCAGGGTGTGACACCAGAACAACATTTTCATTGTGCCATTGCAATGTTTGTGATTTATTTTCAACTTGAATGATTTAATTTAGTTCATGCATTTAATCACTAAGATGAATATCTATTTTCATTCTGTATAAAGCTAGAATATGAGTACTTGTTGAGTTACGGTAAGGTAAGAAGTTAACTAAGTTAGTTTTAAGTCATGTTAACTTATGGAGAAATAATTTGCTTATGGAAAAGAAATAGTTGTGATAATATTTTCTTGGTTAAGAAAATAATTATGATAATTTATTGCCATGATTAGTTGCTACATAAACATAACCAGAATAGTGCCATGAGTTTCTAAAATGTTGGGCTAGTGCTTGATTTAGTTGACCCAGTAATGTTCGGAGGATTAGTGAAGCATGTTATATGAGTGCATTTGCATGGCATATCATGACACCGATTATTTTTACTTTAAGTTGAACCTGGTAATAAATCAACTTGAACATATCATTGATCGGTTCATGGTGCCACTGAATCGAGTTTTCCTAGTGCAACCACATTTGCCTTTATGGGAAGGTCTTTATTTGGTCAGTTGTCATGCCTCTGGTCGGTGCCTCCAACGAGGGAAGGTTATGGGCGTGCGGTACCCTGGCCCCGTTTGGGACCGTTTTGCCACGATGCTAGCCTTTTTTCCATGACGGTGGCCATTGGTGTCTAGGGTAGACACGAGGCCACCCATGACTTAGCCCAGTGGGGGGTTAGTCGGAGTGGCCGGGAGAGTGTCATGGCAATGGAGGGGTTTTGTTGGAATGTCGTTGGTCCAACCGAATGGGAGTGCGAGGCCATGGGTTCCTTGGTGTGGGTACAGTGCGCTGCCTCTGCAAAGTGCATTAAATCTATCGATAGCCGAGTCCACGGTCACGGACACGCTCGAAAGTAGGTCACACCATGGGTCAACGTTTAATAAATCTTGCACACTAATTTAATAACATGGCACTATTGGATGGTTGGATAATTGATATGTCTCCAACGTATCTACTTTTCCAAACACTTTTGCCCTTGTTTTGGACTCTAACTTGCATGATTTGAATGAAACTAACCCGGACTAACACTCTTTTCAGCAGAACTGCCATGATGTTGTTTTATGTGTAGAAAACAAAAGTTCTCGGAATGACCTGAAAATCCACGGAGGCAAGTTTCGGAAAATATAAAATATATTGGCAAAAGATGAAGGCCAGGGGGCCACACCCTGTCCACGAGGGTGGGGGGCGTGCCCCCCTGTCTCGTGGGCCCCCTAAAGCTCCGCCGACCTCAACTCAAACTCTATATATTCCGTCTCACGGAGAAAAAAATCAGAGAGAAAGTTTCATCATGTTTTACGATACGGAGCCGCAGCCAAGCCCTAATATCTCTCGGGAGGGCTGATCTGGAGTCCGTTCGGGGCTCCGGAGAGGGGGATTCGTCACCATCGTCATCATCAACCATCCTCCATCACCAATTTCATGATGCTCACCGCTGTGCGTGAGTAATTCCATCGTAGGCTTGCTGGACGGTGATGGGTTGGATGAGATTTATCATGTAATCAAGTTAGTTTTGTTAGAGTTTGATCCCTAGTATCCACTATGTTCTGAGATTGATGTTGCTATGACTTTGCTATGCTTAATGCTTGTCACTAGGGCCCGAGTGCCATGATTTCAGATCTGAACCTATTATGTTTTCATGAATATATGTGTGTTCTTGATCCTATCATGCAAGTCTATAGTCACCTATTATGTGTTATGATCCGACAACCCCGAAGTGACAATAATCGGGATACTTCTTGGTGATGACCGTAGTTTGAGGAGTACATGTATTCACTATGTGTTAATGCTTTGGTCCGGTTCTCTATTAAAAGGAGGCCTTAATATCCCTTAGTTTCCGCTAGGACCCCACTGCCATGGGAGGGTAGGACAAAAGATGTCATGCAAGTTCTTTTCCATAAGCACATATGACTATATTTGGAATACATGCCTACATTATATTGATGAATTGGAGCTAGTTCTGTGTCACCCTATGTTATAGCTATTACATGAGGAATTGCATCCGACATAATTATCCATCACTGATCCAATGCCTACGAGCTTTTCGCAACTTGTGCTTCACTTATTTACTTTTCTGTTGCCACTGTTACCATTACTATCATGCTACTTTGCTACAAAATACTTTGCTGCAGATACTAAGTTATCCAGGTGTGGTTGAATTGACAACTCAACTGCTAATACTTAAGAATATTCTTTGGCTCCCCTTGTGTCGAATCAATAAATTTGGGTTGAATACTCTACCCTTGAAAGCTGTTGCGATCCCCTACTTATGGGTTATCAATAACCATGTTGATGTTAATGACCAAGTTTTTTGTCCATTTGTGATCCGAGAAAGGTCACCGTTTGGTTACGAGGTAACCCGTTTGATGACCAAGTTGTTGGTCCGTTTGTGATCCGAGAAAGATCACCGTTTGGTTACGAGGTAACCCGTATGATGACCATGAGGTTGGTCCGTTTGTGATCCGAGAAAGATCACCGTTTGGTTACGTGGTAACCCATTGGTAAGAAAGTCCGTGGGACTTGACGCATGAGAATTCATTCACTGCATCCATAGTATGATTTTGCATTGATGATTAAATTGGTTAATATCATGATATTGTTTGTCATTATGTTTATGATTGTTGTGAGCTTGCAAGTACATTCAATGTACTGACCTGGTGTGTCATGCCAGATTTCGGGAAAGGTTCATTGGAATAGAGTGTTGTTCGAGTCTAGATCGTGTTCACATCGGTGTCCCTGTGCTATGGAGTCCCGCTTCGTCGTCGTTCCACTGCCGTGTAGTTGTCATGATCGAGCCCCCCTCTATGTTCATTAAATAATGTACATATCGTTCAGCCGCACCGTGTGTGCCGCTTGGCCTCCTAACTTGTTGTGATATGAACCATGTTCCGCTAGCATCAATAAAGCGGTTGTTTTCTATACCAAGATGTTGTGTGTTGCCAGAAGACATGGTCTCTGCGCTGGCAATGCAAGGTAATCCGGTTGCTCTGAGCCGGGGTGCCACATAACGGTTCACCATACGTGCATGCTACGAGAATGACAACTTTTAACACAAGTATTCCTCAAATTCACAACTAATCCACTAGCATGACCCTAATATTACCATCCTCATATCTCAAAACAATCATCAAGTATCAAACTTCTCATAGTATTCAATGCACTTTATATGATAGTTTTTATTATACTTATCTTGGATGCTCATCATTTTAGGACTAAAATTTTAACAAAAGCAATTACCATGCTAAGGACTCTCAAAATAATATAAGTGAAGCATGAGAGATCAATAATTTCTATAAAATAAAACCACCTCCGTGCTCTAAAAAGATATAAGTGAAGTACTAGAGCAAAATTATCTAGCTCAAAAGATATAAGTGAAGCACATAGAGTATTCTAATAAATTCCGATTCATGTGTGTCTCTCCCAAAAGGTGTGTACAGCAAGGATGAGTGTGGTAAACTAAAAAGCAAAGACTCAAATCATACAAGACACTCCAAGCAAAACACATATCATGTGGTGAATAAAAATATAGCATCAAGTAAAGTTACCGATGGACGAAGACGAAAGAGGGGATGCCTTCCGGGGCATCCCCAAGCTTAGGCTTTTGGTTGTCCTTGAATTTTACCATGGGGTGCCTTGGGAATCCCCAAGATTAGGCTCTTGCCACTCCTTATTCCATAATCCATCAAATCTTTACCCCAAAACTTGAAAACTTCACAACACAAAACTCAACAAAAAATCTCATGAGCTCCGTTAGCGAAATAAAACAAACCACCACTTTAAGGTACTGTAATGAATTCATTCTTTATTTATATTGGTGTTAAACCTACTGTATTCCAACTTCTCTATGGTTCATACCCCCCGATACTAGCCATAGATTCATCAAAATAATCAAACAACACACGAAAAACAGAATCTGTCAAAAACAGAACAATCTGTAGCAATATGTAACTTTCGAATACTTCTGGAATCCCAAAATTTATACAAAAATAGGAAGTCCTAAATAATTTGTTTATTAATCTTCTTAGAAAAGAATCAACTGAAAATCACGTCTTTGTGATTTATGAAAATTATTCTCGTGCGCGTAGAAGTTTCTGTTTTTCAGCAAGATCAAATTAACTATCACCCAAGAAGATCCTATAGGTTTTACTTGGCAGTTGGCACAAACACTAATTAAAACATAAAACCACATCTAACCAGAGTCTAGATGAATTATTTATTACTAAACAAGAACAAAAAGCAAAGAACAAAAATTGAAGCACAAAGAGAGCATCATAAAACATGTGACAAACACACTTAAGTCTAACATACTTCCTATGCATAGGTATTTTATAAGCAAACAAATTATCAAGGCAAGCAAAACCTAGCATATGCAAGGAAGAAGAAAGAAACAATAACAATCTCAACATAACTAGAGGTAATTTTGTAACATGAAAATTTTTACAACCATATTTTCCTCTCTCATAATAATTACATGTAGGATCATAATCAAATTCAAAAATATAACTATCACATTAAATTTTCTCTTCATGATCCATGTGCATGCAAAGTTGACACTCTTCCGAAATAGTGGGATCATCATTAACTAAAGTCATGACCTCTCCAAACCCACTTTTATCAAAAATTTCATAAGATTGAACATTCTACAAATATGTGGGATCTAAAGTTGACACTCTTCCAAACCCACTTTCAATATTATTGCTAACATTATTATCAATCTAATATTCATGAAGGGGCTCAAATAAATTTTCAAGATCGTAAGAAGAATCACCCCAATCATGATCATTGCAACAAGTAGTAGACATAGCAAAACTAGCATCCCAAGCTTAGGGTTTTGCATATTATTAGCACAATTGACATCAAGAGAATTTATAGTAAAATCATTGCAATCATGCTTTTTATTCAAGGATCTATCGTGAATCTCTTCATAAATTTCTTCATCACAATTTTCAGATTCACGAATTTCAAGCAAAACCTCATAAAGATAATCTAGTGCACTCAAATCACTAGAAATTGGTTCATCATAATTGGTTCTCTTAAAAATATTAGCAAGGGGATGAGGATCCATAAACTTTTAGCAAGCAAAGATGCAAGAAAAAATAAGTCACATGGTAACACAAGATTGAATGGAAGGAGGGCAAAGAAAAGGCAAAGGTGAAGTGAAGAGGAAAATGAGAGGAAAATGGCAAATAATGTAATGCAAGGGATACGAGTTTGTGATGGGTACTTGGTATGTCTTGACTTGTGCGTAGACTACCCGGCAACGGCACCAGAAATCCTTCTTGCTACCTCTTGAGCATGCGTTGGTTTGGTTTTCCCTTGAAGAGGAAAGGGTGATGGAGCAAAGTAGCGTAAGTATTTCCCTTAGTTTTTGAGAACCAAGGTATCAATCTAGTAGGAGGGTACACTCAAATCCCTCGTACCTGCACAAACAAATAAGAACCTTGCAACCAACGCGATAAAGGGGTTGTCAATCCCTTCACGGCCACTTGCAAAAGTGAGATCTGATAGAGATAACAAGATAAATATTTTTGGTATTTTTATGATATAGATTGAAAAGTAAAGATTGCAAAATAAAATAGACCGGAAACTTATATTATGGAAAATAGACCCCGGGGCCATAGGTTTCACTAGTGGCTTCTCTCAAGATAGCATAAGTATTATGGTGCATGAACAGATTACTGTCGAGCAATTGATAGAAAAGTGCATAGTTATGAGAATATCTAGGCATGATCATGTATATAGGCATCACGTCCGCGACAAGTAGATCGAAACGATTCTGCATCTACTACTATTACTCCACACACCGACCACTATCCAGCATGCATCTAGAGTATTAAGTTCATAAGAACAGAGTAACAAATTAGGCAAGATGACATGATGTAGAGGGATAAACTCAAGCAATATGATATAAACCCCATCTTTTTATCCTCGATGGCAACAATACAATACATGCCTTGCTGTCCCTGCTATCACTAGGAAAGGACACCACAAGATTGAACCCAAAGCTAAGCACTTCTCCCATTGCAAGAAAGATCAATCTAGTAGGCCAAACCAAACTGATAATTCGAAGAGACTTGCAAAGATAACAAATCATACATAAAGAATTTAGAGGAGACTCAAATATTGTTCATAGATAATCTTGATCATCAACCCACAATTCATCGGATCTCGACAAACACACCACAAAAACTATTACATCGAATAGATCTCCAAGAAGATCAAGGAGAACTTTGTATTGAGATCCAAAGAGAGAGAACAAGCCATCTAGCTAATAACTATGGACCCGAAGGTCTAAGGTAAACTACTCACACTTCATCGGAGAGGCTATGGTGTTGATGTAGAAGCCCTCCATGGTTGATTCCCCCTCCGGCGGAGTGCCGGAAAAGGCCCCAAGATGGGATCTCATGGGTACAGAAGGTTGCGGGTGTGGAAATAGGGTTTCGTCGTGCTATAGGATGTTTTCAGGGTATATGAGTATATATAGGCGAAAGAAGACGATCAGAGGAGCCACGAGGGGCCCATGAGGGTGGGGGGCACGCCTACCCCCCCTGGGCGTGGCTCCCTGCCTCGTGGCCGCCTTGTTGCTTCCTTGACGTCCACTCCAAGTCTCCTGGATTGCGTTTGTTCCAAAAACGACTCTCCCAAAGGTTTCATTCCATTTGGACTCTGTTTGATGTTCCTTTTCTGCGAAACACTGAAATAGGCAAAAAAACAGCAATTTGGACTGGGCCTCCGGTTAATAGGTTAGTCCCAAAAATTGTATAAAAGTGTATAATACAACCCATTAAACATCCAAAACAGATAATATAATAGCATGGAACAGTCAAAAATTATTGATACGTTGGAGACGTATCAACGACGTAGTGGCCCCTCGCCATCTCTGATCTATGTACCTACATCGTGAGTTGATGAACTGAATGATAATATGCAACATAATGTACTTAAGAAAACAAAGAGGCATAATTAGAAAAATACAAGCAACCAATAGTAAACATAAATGACAAAGTTCCTCGTACCCAAACTAATTAACTAGAGCGGTCTATGCTAGTTCAGGACCACGGTTTAGTTACATCACATAGTTTCGCCATGCATAAATTCAAAGTTTTGCCATAGAAAAAGACAGTAGTGACACATTGTCATCAACAATCAGTCTTCCATGTCGGTGGTCCAATCTCATAGTCAGGGAGGAAGCACCCGAGCTTCTTGAAAGGCTTCAGGTCCAGACGCTGAGCGAGTAGCAGTGCTCGGACATCTTCCCACGTGATTGGCCCATGGTAGAACATCCCTGTTGGTTCGAGGACCTGCTTCATGATCACTTGGGCAAGTTCACACTGTACGTGATAAAACTCAGCTCTGATTCGATGATCCCGTGTCCTTCCTATGCTTGTGGCCCAGCTGACAATCTCAACATCGTTGGTAGTAGATGACATGCAAAGGCGTTGATTATCCCTTCTGTACAGTGATCAGAAGGCTTTTCTCTCTGGCCAGCACATCTTCATGGAGTCTCCTTAGATCATTGTTCAGTATGTGCTCTAGCGCTTTGGCAGGTAGGACCGGGTCGCCAGCGACATGGAAACGCTTCTTACCTTCGACAGGTATTCTGTCTACCACCTGGGGCTTCAGAGGCGGCTGGCTGCTTGAAGCAGCTCTGGCGCCTTTAGGGCCTTTCTTGTCCGGTCTCCTCCTTTGCTTCTTGGCGGGTGGCGCTAGTAAGCCCACCATACCTTCCCTAACCACCACCTCCAGTGTTGTCGGGCTAATCAGTGGACGACCCTCGGGGGGTTGCTGGGTACAGGCGGCATCTGGAGGCGTCTCCTGTGAGGATTGCTTGAAGAGAGACTTTTTGCATTCCGCCTTAGGACGTTCCGGCTCCGGCAAATCAGGCAGCATCAAGTCATCATCTCCACGCTCATATCCCGAGTCTTCGTCGTCCTGAGCCATCAATCCTCCATCATTATAGGCGGTATTGAAATACTTGTCTAGGTCATCATCATCATCCTCCATGTCATCATCAACATTTGCTTCTTTAACAGCGGGGGCTACATCATCTGGCACTAATGGAGGTTTCCCCTCGCGTCGTCCGCTATCACCCGCCACGACATGTGTAGGTAATTTGGTAGGTGGGGTGGTGTTCATACCTTCTTGAGAAGGTGGCGTTGGCATGATCCTGGGCGCCTCGAGACGAAGAAGAGACTTTGGCCAAGGCAAGAACCGGCTCTTGCATGCGCCAATCATCTTAGGGGTCTCGTCTTCATCGACTAGTACCGGAGGAGGCAATTCCTTGAAGCCCGCAAAGACACTGGCCACGTTAACCTTGAAGACGCCATCGGGCATCTCTCGGTTGTGGAACATGCGGTACTTGGGCTTCACGATCGTTGCCTTTCCCACGGCCACCTTCTGGCCATTGATGTCATAGAGTAGGGTGCACGGGGTGTCGTCACCCTACAAAGGAGACATGTCTGCTAGGTCAAACAACCGAAAGGCAACTGAAACAGAAGACTATAGACATGCTGGTGAAAAGGGTATGACGCGTAATTACCATGAGGGCGTCGAGCTCAACCAGCGATGAAGGCCCATCGAGCATGCAAGAGATGGAGGTCGGGCTGCTATGAACAGGAGCGGGACCTTTTGCGGTTGCTTGAGCAGGTGCTGGTGCTGTGGTGTTCGCCGAATTGCTCCTGACAAAGCTGGGAATGGGAAAGTCCTCTGGCCGTGCATTTGGATTGTTCTTCGTGAAATAGAAAAGTGCCGGAATCAAGTTGACCACTGATACGTCCATTCTGCATCATGCTTTTATATTGATATTTATTGCATTATGGGCTGTTATTACACGTTATGTCACAATACTTATTCCTATTCTCTCTTATTTTACAAGGTTTACATGAAGAAGGAGAATGTCGGCAGCTGGGATTCTGGGCTAGAAAAGGAGCAAATATTAGAGACCTATTCTGCACAACTCCAAAAGTCCTAAAACTCAACGAAAGTTAATTTTGGAATTAATAAAAAATACTGGGCGAAGAAAGTACCAGAGGGGGCCCACATCCTGGCCACGAGGGTGGGGGGCGCGCCCTACCACCATAGGCGCGCCCCCTGCCTCATGGGCCCCCTTTCAGGCCTCCGGTGACCATCTTCTTCTATATGAAGTCTTTTACCCTGGAAAAATCATAAGCAAGCTTTTGGGAAGAAACACCGCCGCCACGAGGCAGAACCTTGGTGGAACCAATCTAGGGCTCCGGCAGAGTTGTTCTGCCGGGGAAACATCCCTCCGGGAGGGGTAAATCATCACCATCGTCATCACCATCGATCCTCCTAGCGGGAGGGGGTTAATCTCCATCAACATCTTCACCAAAACCATCTCCTCTCAAACCCTAGTTCATCTCTTGTATCCAATCTTTGTACCAAAACCTCAGATTGGCACCTGTGGGTTACTAGTAGTGTTGATTACTCCTTGTAGTTGATGCTAGTTGGTTTATTTGGTGGAAGATCATATGTTCATATCCTTTATGCATATTAATACCCCTCTAATTATGAACATGAATATGATTTGTGAGTATTTACGTTTGTTCGTGAGGACATGGGAGAAGTCTTGCTATAAGTAGTCAAGTGAATTTGGTATTCGTTCGATATTTTGATGAGATGTATGTTGTCTCTCCTCTAGTGGTGTTATGTGAACATCGACTACATGACACTTCACCATTTCTTGGGCCTAGAGGAAGTCATTGGGAAGTAATAAGTAGATGATGGGTTGCTAGAGTGATAGAAGCTTAAACCCTAGTTTATGCGTTGCTTCGTAAGGGGCTGATTTGGATCCATATGTTTCATGCTATGGTTAGGTTTACCTTAATACTTATTTTGTAGTTGCGGATGCTTGCAATAGGGGTTAATCATAAGTGGGATGCTTGTAAAAGAAAGGGCAGTACCCAAGCACCCGTCCACCCACATATCAAATTATCAAAGTAACGAACGCGAATCATATGAGCGTGATGAAAACTAGCTTGACGATAATTCCCATGTGTCCTCGGGAGCGCTTTTCTCCATATAAGAATTTGTCCAGGCTTGTCCTTTGCTACAAAAAGGATTGAGCCACCTTGCTGCACTTTATTTACTTTTGTTACTTGTTACTCGTTACGAATTACCTTATCACAAAACTATCTGTTACCGATAATTTCAGTGCTTGCAGAGAATACCTTACTGAAAACCGCTTGTCATTTCCTTCTGCTCCTCGTTGGGTTCGACACTCTTACTTATCGAAAGGACTACGATAGATCCCCTACACTTGCGGGTCATCAAGACTCTTTTTTGGCACCGTTGCCGGGGAGTGAAGCGCCTTTGGTAAGTGGAACTTGGTAAGGAAAAAATTATATAGTGTGCTGAAATTTACTGTCACTTGTTACTATGGAACATAATCCTTTGAGGGGCTTGTTCGGGGTATCTTCACCCCAAACAGTAGAGCAAAGAATTGCTCCTCAACCTACTAAACCTACTAAAAAATTTTACTTTGAAATTCCTTCGGGTATGGTAGAGAAACTGCTAGCTAATCCTTTTACAGGTGATGGAACATTGCATCCCGATTTGCACCTAATCTATGTGGATGAAGTTTGTGGATTATTTAAGCTTGCAGGTATGCCCGAGGATGTTATCAAGAATAAGGTCTTCCCTTTATCTTTTAAGGGAGAGGCATTGACATGGTTTAGGCTATGTGATGATATGGGATCATGGAACTACAACTGATTGAAATTGGATTTTCATCAGAAGTTTTATCCTATGCATCTTGTTCATTGTGATCGTAATTACATATATAATATTTGGCCTCGCGAAGGAGAAAGCATCGCTCAAGCTTGGGGGAGGCTTAATTCAATGTTATACTCATGCCCCAATCATGAGCTCTCAAGAGAAATGATTATTCAAAAAATTTATGCTCAACTTTCTCTCAACAATCGCTCCATGCTCGATACTTCTTGTACTGGTTCTTTTTTGATGAAGACTATTGAATTCAGATGGGATTTATTGAAAAGAATTAAACGCAACTCTGAATATTAGGATCTCGACGAAGGTAAGGAGTCAGGTATGACATCTAAGTTTGATTGTGTTAAATCTTTAATGGATACCGATGCTTTCCGTGAATTTAGCACTAAATATGGACTTGACTCTGAGATAGTAGCTTCTTTCTGTGAATCATTTGCTACTCATGTTGATCTCCCTAAGGAGAAGTGGTTTAAATATAATCCTCCCACTGAAGTAAAAGTAGCTGCACCCATTAAAGTTGAAGAAAAGACTATCACTTATAATGATCCTATTGTTCCCGCTACCTATATTGAGAAACCACCTTTCCCTGTTAGGATAAAAGATCATGCTAAAGCTTCAACTATGGTCCGTAAGAGTAATACTAGAACACCTACACCACCTGAGCAAATTAAAGTTGAACCTAGTATTGCTATGGTTAAAGATCTCTTGGCTGATAATATTGATGGGCATGCTATTTATTTCTGTGATGAAGCTGCTAGAATTGCTAGACCTGATACTAAGAATAAACATAGACCTGTTGTAGGCATGCCTATTATTTCTGTTAAAATAGGAGATCATTGTTATCATGGCTTATGTGATATGGGTGCTAGTGCTAGTGCAATACCTCATTCCTTATACAAATAAATTATGCATGATATTGCACCTACTGACATAGAAGAAATTGATGTTCAATTAAGCTTGCCAATAGAGATACTATTTCACTAGTTGGGATTGTTAGAGATGTTGAAGTCTTGTGTGGGTAAGTTAAATATCCTCCTGATTTTCTTGTTCTTGGTTCCCCACAAGATAGCTTTTGTCCCATCATATTTGGTAGACCCTTCTTGAATACTGCTAATGCTAGGATAGACTACAAAAAGGATGTTGTTACTATTGGTTTGGGGGATATGTCTCATGAGTTTAATTTTGCTACATTTCGTAGACAACTCCATGATAAAGAATTGCCTAGTAAGAATGAAATTATTGGTCTTGATTCTATTGCTGTGCCTCCTAATGATCCTTTAGAACAATATTTGCTAGACTATGAAAATGATATGTTTATGAATGAAAGAAGGGAGATAGATGAAGTATTCTTTAAACAGGGACCTATTTTGAAACACAACTTGCGTGTTGAAATTCTAGGGGATCCTCCACCACCCAAGGGTGATCCCGTGTTTGAGCTTAAACCATTACCTGATACTCTTAAATATGCTTATCTTGATGAAAAGAAGATATATCCTGTTATTATTAGTGCTAACCTTTCAGAGCAGGAAGAGGAGAAATTATTGAAAACTTTGAAGAAGCA
Organism: Triticum aestivum; assembly: GCF_018294505.1. Taxonomy (NCBI): domain Eukaryota; kingdom Viridiplantae; phylum Streptophyta; class Magnoliopsida; order Poales; family Poaceae; genus Triticum; species Triticum aestivum. The sequence goes on from NC_057801.1 coordinate 455,141,012, forward strand.
CCATGCTGCTATTGGATATACTCTTGATGATCTTAAGGGCATTAGGCCCACTCTATGCCAACACAAAATAAAATTGGAGAAAGACGCCAAACCAGTTATTGATCACCAACGACGGTTAAATCCTAAGATGAAAGAAGTGGTAAGAAAGGAAATACTAAAGCTCCTGGAGGCAGGTGTAATTTATCCCGTTGCTAATAGTCAGTGGGTAAGTCATGTCCATTGTGTCCCTAAGAAGGGAGGTATTACTGTTGTTCCTAATGATAAAGATGAATTGATCCCACAAAGAATTGTTACAGGTTATAGGATGGTAATTGATTTCCGCAAATTAAATAAAGCTACTAAAAAAGATCATTACCCTTTGCCTTTTATTGGTCAAATGCTAGAAAGATTATCCAAACATACACATTTTTGCTTTCTAGATGGTTACTCTGGTTTCTCTCAAATACCTGTGTCAAAAGAGGATCAAGAAAAGACCACTTTTACTTGCCCTTTTGGTACTTTTGCTTATAGACATATGCCTTTTGGTTTATGTAATGCACTTGCTACCTTTCAAAGATGCAGGTGTATCAATAGCGTGCACGGTGTATTTAAGGTATCTATCCGACTAGGCTTGGGCCTCATTCGGACGAGGCCACCTCTAGTTTTTTTCTTTTAGCATTTTCGTGAGTCGCCTAGACTTTGGCCCATTAAGGAATAAAGGTTGTTGTCGACTCTATGTGTGCTTGGGCCGGCCCAAGGCGGGGCTCCCTCATTTTTCGTTAGTTTTTTGTTTTTTGTTTTCTTTTTCCATTTTTATTTTTTGCTTCATAAAAAAGTTGGGGATTTCAAAAATGTTTATAATTAAAAAAATGTACACTAATGCAAGACAACATTCACGAATTCAGAAGTGTGTTAAAAAGATTTTAAATTCAATGAAAACATTTTTTATTTCATGAAATGTTTTGAATTCAAGAACATTTTTTAATTCAACAAACATTTTCCCAAATATCATGAACATTATTGAAATATGATGAACACTTTTTGAATTTAATAAAAAAATTCTAAAATGTATGTCTCTAAAAAAGGTTATTCATTATATGAAAATTTTGAAACAACTTAATAATATAAAATCGTGAGAATAGGAAAATAAAACACCCTAGAATTGCAAGGGAGTCTTGCAAAACTTTTGTTGGATCTCTGATGAAATAACTATTTGCGTGCCTAGAAATCATTTTTGGAAAAATAAAGAACAAACTATGGAACAACGGTAGTTCAAATCACTAGGGGTTGAATCTTGCAAAACTTTTGAATTATCTCTAATTAAATAGATATTTGTGTACCTAGAAATGATTTTTGGAAAAAGTAAAGAGCAAACTATAAGGTAGCTGCAGTTCAAACTTGACCCGCTTCCAACTGGATCGGCAGAAATTTGTCTTTTTCACCAAAGGTGGATCAAAACTTTTGACACCCAACCATTTTGTCAATTGTGCATTATATATGGCCTAGTATTTTATAAAATTGATTAGGTCCAATTTTGCAACAAATATATGGTAGGTCCTTCACAAGAAAACTCATTTCGGGCACTCAAAAAATGGAAAATGAATTTTTCGTCCAAAGAAAATGAAAAGTTCCTTAGGCAACATTGTTTGTCATTCCAAGATGCATCCTTGTGCACCATATGAGGTCATTTGAACAAACTATGCCATGAATGTGGCCATAAGATTGATCGTTTGGCTTGAAAGCCATGAATCTTCACACATGATAGCTCATTTCTGAGAACACTTTTTTAAAATAATTACCATATTACAAGTTTATTATTTTTCCTGGAAACTAGGTCACATATAATGACACAATGCGGAGGTTTTCCAATTTTTTGATTTTTTTGAATTTTTTATGTCCGTTTCAAAATGCGGTCAAAACGCCGGGCTTGACCGTTCATAGCTAGTGGTTGAATCTTGGAATTTTTTTGGTGTTTCACTGATTAAATAGATACTTATGTACCTAGAAATGATTTTTGGAAAAAACAAAGAGCAAACTACGAGGTAGCTGCAGTTCAAATTTGACCCGCTTCCAACTGAATCAGCGGGAATTTATCTTTTTCACCAGAGGTGGATCAAAACTTTTGACACCCAACCATTTTTTCAATTGTGGATTATATATGTCCTAGTATTTTATAAAATTGATTTGGTCCAATTTTCCTACAAATATATGGTAGGTCCTTCACAAAAAAACTCATTTTGGGCACTCGAAAAAATGGAAAATGAATTTTTTGTCCAAAGAAAATGAAAACTCCCTTAGGCAACATTGTTTGTCATTCCAAGATGCACCCTTGTGCACGATATGAGGTCATTTGAACAAACTATGCCATGAATGTGGCCATAAGATTGATCATTTGGCTTGAAAGCCATGAATCTTCACACATGATAGCTCATTTCTGAGAACACTTTTTTAAAATAATTACCGTATTACAAGTTTATTATTTTTCCTGGAAACTAAGTCATAACCTTGTAGATTGTGGTGGGTTGTGATGACTAGGCGACATCTCATCAATTTTTCCCATGTGTCATGTCCATGTGTCAATTTTTGCCCTAGGTTGTGAAGCAACCTATATTTCTGTTATTCCAAAAATTCCCAAAAAATTCTCATAAATAGTTTGGATCATATCTTCATCAAATATGTCAAAAACCTTCCTTGCCTAGTTCAAAAATAACTCAACAATATTCATTTTCCTATTCTGTTCAGAGCAGCACTTTGTGAAGGAAGTACCGTTTTGGCATGTCCAAATGGTATCCATTTTCTACAGTGCTTTCCTCTACCCAAATAACCATCCTCCACCAAATGCCAGCTCAATCCATTCATTATTTTGAGCCCAGCTTCAACATTCGTATTTATGTCCAGTGTGGTACTTTGCAAAGCAAGTACCACCTAGGCTCCTCCTTTTGAGCTGAAAATTTGTGAAGACGATCTTCTTAGTAACTGATCATCCTCAGCCAAAACGCACGCCCATTAGCCATGTGTATTTCCCGTACCTCTAATCAAACACTTGGCTGCTTATTCATGTTTGAGCATCGATCAGTCTCCTCATGAGAATCTTATGTTGTGATTTTCTTCCTAGCACCTACCTAGGGATTTCCCAACCCACTAGACATGCCTAGGCCACCCAGAACACATGGCAACGCCACAGTCATGCGATGACCACGCGGCAGGCATGCGAGTTTATGCGCTCTAGAGTTGGGGCCCTCGCCCACCATCCAAACCTCGACGTATCGCCACCAAACCATGTATTTATGATTAAATAGGTACTTATGTAACTAGAAATGATTTTTGGAAAAAATAAATGGCAAACTATGAGGCAGCTGCAGTTCAAATTTGACCCGCTTCCTACTGAATCGGCGGGAATTTGTCTTTTTCACTAGAGGTGGATCAAAACTTTTGACACCCAACCATTTTGTCAATTGTGCATTAAATATGGCCTAGTATTTGATGAAATTGATTTGGTACAATTTTGCAACAAATATATGGTAGGTCCTTCACAAAAAAAACTCATTTCAGGCACTCGGAAAATGGAAAATGAATTTTCCGTGCAAAGAAAATGAAAACTTCCTTAGGCAACATTGTTTGCCATTCGAATATGCACCGTTGTGCACAATATGAGATTATTTGAACAAACTATGCCATGAATATGGCCATAAGATTGATCATTTGGCTTGAAAGCCATGAATCTTCACGCATGATAGCTCATTTTTGAGAACACATTTTTAAAATAATTTCCGTATTACAAGTTTATTATTTTTCCTGGAAACTTGGTCACATATAATGACACGATGCGAATGTTTTCCATTTTTTTGATTTTTTTTGAATTTTTTATGCCCGTTTCAAAATGCGATCAAAACGGCGGGCTTGACCATTCCTAGCTAGTGGTTGAATCTTGGAAAACTTTTGATGTTTCTCTAACTAAATATATACTTATGTACCTAGAAATAATTTTTGGAAAAAATAAATAGCAAACTATGAGGCAGCTGCAGTTCAAATTTGACCCGCTTCCAACTGAATCGGCGGGAATTTGTCTTTTTCACCAGAGGTGGATCAAAACTTTTTACACCCAACCATTTGGTCAATTGTGCATTAAATATGGCCTAGTATTTTATAAAAATGATTTTGTCCAATTTTGCACGAATTATTTGGTAGGTCCTTCACAAAAAAACCTCACTTGGGGCACTCGAAAAATGGAAAATGGCTCTTTTGTGCAATGAAAGTGAAAACTCCCTTAGACAACATTGTTTGGAATTCCAAGATGCACCCTTGTGCACAATGTGAGACCATTTGAACAAACTATGCCATGAATATTGCCACAAGATTGATCATTTGGCTTGAAAGCCATGAATCTTCACGCATGATAGCTCTTTTTTGAGAACACTTTTTAAAATAATTTCCGTATTACAAGTTTATTATTTTTCCTGATAACTTGGTCACATGTAATGACACAATGCGACGGTTTTCCAATTTTTTGATTTTTTTGAATTTTTTATGCCCGTTTCAAAGTGCGGTCAAAATGGCGGGCATGACCGTTCCTAGCTAGTGGTTGAATATTTGAATTTTTTTGATGTTTCTGTGATTAAATAGATACTTTCGTACCTAGAAATGATTTTTGGAAAAAATAAATAGGAAACTACGAGGTAGCTGCAATTCAAATTTGACCCGCTTCCAACTAAATAGGCAGAAATTTGTCTTTTTCAACAGAGGTGGGTCGAAACTTTTGACACCCAACTATTTGGTCAATTGTGCATTAGATATGGCCTAGTATTTTAGAAAATTTATTTGGTCCAATTTTACAACAACTATTTGCTAGGTCGTTCACAAAAAACCTGAATATTGCCACTCTGAAAATTGAAAAATGACTTTTTGTGCAAAGAATGTGCACAATATGAGATTATTTGAACAAACTATGCCATGAATATGGCCATAAGATTGATCATTTGGCTTGAAAGCCATGAATCTTCACGCATGATAGCTCATTTTTGAGAACACATTTTTTAAATAATTTCCGTATTACAAGTTTATTATTTTTCCTGGAAACTTGGTCACATATAATGACACGATGCGAATGTTTTCCAATTTTTTGATTTTTTATGCCCATTTCAAAATGCGGTCAAAACGGCAGGCTTGACCATTCCTAGCTAGTGGTTGAATCTTGGAAAACTTTTGATGTTTCTCTAACTAAATATATACTTATGTACCTAGAAATAATTTTTGAAAAAAATAAATAGCAAACTATGAGGCAGCTGAAGTTCAAATTGGACCCGCTTCCAACTGAATCGGCGGGAATTTGTCTTTTTCACCAGAGGTGGATCAAAACTTTTTACACCCAACCATTTGGTCAATTGTGCATTAAATATGGCCTAGTATTTTATAAAAATTATTTGGTCCAATTTTGCACGAATTATTTGGTAGGTCCTTCACAAAAAAACCTCACTTGGGGCACTCGAAAAATGGAAAATGGCTCTTTTGTGCAATGAAAGTGAAAACTCCCTTAGGCAACATTGTTTGGAATTCCAAGATGCACCCTTGTGCACAATATGAGACCATTTGAACAAACTATGCCATGAATATTGCCACAAGATTGATCATTTGGCTTGAAAGCCATGAATCTTCACGCATGATAACTCTTTTTTGAGAACAGTTTTTTAAAATAATTTCCATATTACAAGTTTATTATTTTTCCTGGTAACTTCGTCACATGTAATGACACAATGCAAAGGTTTTCCAATTTTTTGATATTTTTGAATATTTTATGCCCGTTTCAAAATGCGGTCAAAATGGCGGGCATGACCATTCCTAGTTAGTGGTTGAATATTTGAATTTTTTTTTGATGTTTCTGTGATTAAATAGATACTTGCATACCTAGAAATGATTTTTGGAAAAAATAAATAGGAAACTACGAGGTAGCTGCAATTCAAATTTGACCCGCTTCCAACTAAATAGGCAGAAATTTGTCTTTTTCAACAGAGGTGGGTCGAAACTTTTGACACCCAACTATTTGGTCAATTGTGCATTAGATATGGCCTAGTATTTTAGAAAATTTATTTGGTCCAATTTTACAACAACTATTTGCTAGGTCGTTCACAAAAAACCCGATTATTGCCACTCTAAAAATTGAAAAATGACTTTTTGTGTAAAGAAATAAAACCCCCATCCCAATATACACACATGTGCACAATATTGAAGCATTTTCACAAAATATGATCCAATTTTCCATCAAGATTTCATATGTTCTTAAAAAAACCATTTCTACACTCAGAAAATAAACTTAAATTCTCATTGGTGGAAAGGTGTGTGCCACGGATCGATGACATGGCACACATCCATCCATCGATCCCACACCACTGTAACTCCCTCCGCTCCTACCTCCCAAACCCTAACTCCCGAACCCCCGATTCAGATCGAATCAATGGCGACGCCGCACGCCCACTTCGCCCCCTATCCAGATCTCCCTCTCTCTGCCACACTTCTCCCCTCGCCGCCGCCTCCCTCTCCGCCATCCACCTCTACCCTCTCCACCGGTCTGCCACATCCGGCAACATCGAGGCCAGCGGGCGCTGGATTCGGCACCGGCGTGGCCCCTCCATCAGCAACTCGAACAAGGGGGCGGCGGTGCCATGGCTTCCCCCAACCACATGGCGTGGGCCTGAGCCACCCACTGGCCTCGGCTGGGTCCCGGACGAGCAGCCGCGCGGGATGATGCTGATGGCGCTGCGACCGCGGCCCCCGACCATCCCGCCAGCGCTGTGGGCCACGGAGGCGGCCGCCCACGAGGTGCTGCTGCGACTACACCCAACGGAGGAGGCGGAGCGGCGCCGGCACAGGGTCGTCGACTACGCCAAGAACCTCATCGGCTGCGAGGTACCTCCTCCCTCGCCCTCCCACCCCATGCGAAACCCTCGCACGTTTGTCCCGCTGTGTCTGCGTGTCAGCTTCTGTAAGATGTTGTTTGTCCAAGGTTAGAGGAGACTGTTGCTCTTAGGTATTTATGAAACAGCTAAAAATTCCCAGGCTGTACCCTGTTCAAACGATGCTGCATATCAGCACATGCTAATGGTTAATGTGCATGCTCAACCAGAAATCAGAATTGCCTCTGTAAGATGTTGTAGTCCTGCCATGCATGATCCAGACACAAGACATTACTCTGTCTAACCCATGTCTGATTTATAACATAGTAATATTATATAGCTTGATTATTTGTATTCAACTATTCTTATTTATAACATGACCTTCCACTTCAAAACATTTTTTATCCAACAAAGTTCGTTACACCAAGCAATTGAGAAAAAAGGAGAATAAGCAGTAAACATCTACTTATTTATTACAACTCAAAACATATAGTTGTTGGAATTAAAAATTACATATAACCATACAGGTTATGACAAGCCAGGGGCTCTTCTCAACTTCTGGTGATTTATGCGATGCATGAGGAGAATCGGGTTGTTGCCCACAACACCCTGCAACGATGCCTTCTTCTCCTCTCTTCGCGGGTGCTCGCCGGTCCATGCTGCCACCCATCAATGTTGACAAGTCACCATCTAAAAGGTTGTCCGAGGAGGTATAGCCGAATCCTGAATCTGATTGATGTGCTCTCATACACCTTTAGATTTCTTTTTCTTTACATTTACATAGTTTCAGTTACTTGTTATAGAAACTGCTGGTTTCGAACGCTAGCAAGCTCCTGGCATGGACAAGACAGAAGTGGGAAGGCTATTGCTGCTCCATGCTCCCGACTTGACTTAAATATATGGACCTGATTATCCTATTGTCTCCTGGCATGGACAAGACAGAAGTGGGAAGGCTATTGCTGCTCCATGCTCCCGGCTTGACTTAAATATATGGACCTGATTATCCTGTTGGAATTAATCATTCTTGTTGTGGCAGCTACATATTAATCTAGTTCTAGTCTCTAATCTTTATACTGCACATGCCTTCTGTATGTTGAATTAGTTTCCTATCTAGTTCAATGTAGATTCTGATTCTAGCTCCTAGACTTGTGTTCTAGTGTCTTTCATTTAATAGATGAGTGCAAAGAAGGCCACTGGATCTGCTAGAAATCGATTGAGCTGCAGGGTTTTTCTTGCTCGCTTGCTTACTTTGCTGCATGTTTGTAACCTGGTCGATTTTGTTTTCTGCTATCATTCTCAGTGTCATGAAAATGGAGATGCACTGCTTCACATTCTTAATCTAATTTAATGTGTAAAATGGCAGACAAATGCTGCTGCAAAGATATTAGTGGTATATGTGCATGCATTTGACAATATGATTTCACATGTGTGTTTGAAAATTAACCATACAGATTATGGTACTGTTAATTTGGTGCAGTTGAATGGGTGCTTGGTGTTGATATTTTGTTAAAAGAGCATTATGTTGTCTTATAATAGATTGATTCTATTCTGATTTACTACTGAACTATGTTGTTGTAGACTATAAAAGAAGAAGTTGCAGATGGTTATGGATTTAGATTTGGCATGTGTTTATCTTGACTGCTCAGGGTGGACGAATTGTAGTATTATGCATGTAACTCAGTCTGCTTGGACAACACTAGCATGTTACTATGTACTACTACTATTCAAGAAGTTTCATGAGTTGCCAGTGCCGCACTTCTAGTCTCATTGATGGTGTTTAACAATAATCCTTTATCCGATCTCAGATTTCATCATAAATCATAATGGACTACTCTTCTGTTGAATGTTGATTGGCGCACTATTCTGCTATTGCCAAGTAGAGGAATAAGAGGATATATGAAGTTTACTATTAATGTTTCATGCAGGTGGGGTTACCCAATGTTGGCAAATCAACTTTCTTTAACATAGTAACAAAGGTCGGCTACCGCGCCGTTAACTCCAGGTCCCGACCCCTCCCTCCCTCGTCTCCCCGTCTCGTTTTTTTCCCGTGGTGGCTGCTTCTATTTCACGTCGGGTTCTGACTCGGTTTGGTTTGCTGCTGTTGTTTCTGTTGTGGTGGCGCAGGCTTGCGGTGAAGAAGATCAAGGCTGAGAAGGACCCCAACAAGCCCACGCACCCCCGAGCGCTTTCTTCATCTTCATGTGAGTCTCAGTCTTGGTTCCTGGTTCGATTCGTGTTGCTTCTGTGGTGTGGCGTCACGTCCTGACCAAGAATTTGTTGCGTGTTTCGTCTTCGCAGGGACAACTTCACGAAGGCGTACAAGGAGAAGCACCTCGGCGTCAAGCAGGTCTCCGTGGTAAGCGTCCCCCACCCGCCTCTGTCTTGTTTTTCCTTCGAATTGGTGGTGCTGCGAGATGAGTTTCCTTATGAATTCTGTGTCCTGATATGGTTTAGGTTGGTTGAATTGCAGATTGGCAAGGCCGGTGGTGAGAAGTGGAAGTCCATGAGTGATGTTGTAAGTTGCACGTCTCCCCTCCCCTCTCTGCTACCGCTCAATTCGGTGCCGATTTACTTGTTTCTGTCTTACTTTGCCTAGTGTTCGAACCAGTTGGTTAGTTAGATTTTGAATGGCAGTAGCAGCAAACTGATTTTTATCAAATATATCTCTATTACCGCTCAATTCGGCGCCGGTTTTCCAATGGCAGTAGCAGCAAACTAATTTTATCAATTATATCTTATGCGAAGTTAGGCGCAATGTGTTGCAGTGAAGTATTTTACATGACTTGCACTTGTGCAATGAATATTCATATTGTGTCTATGTTTTCTTGTATGAATGAGTATCTCATTTTAACTAGCTGGAGAACGAAAAGCATGGTACTAGCTGAATTTCTGTTGTCATTCTAAATAACTGTCCTTTTTTGAAACCCTTCCTAATTTGTTTGCAGCCTTTCCTAATTTTTTGTTCTTGTTCTATTTGGAAATGGATGCAGCAGGTGCTCTGCTCTTGCACACGTCTAGCACCGTCTCTGGTGCGGTGGTGCTTCTTGAGGCGACCGGCGTGATGGCGGCTTTGTACGGCGGCGACCACAAGCTCTCTGGTGAGTCGGCTCCATCTTCTAGCCCTAGCTCCCTATTTTCTGCTCCTATAGCATGCTCTGTTGGTTTAGAACACTAGCAGCAGTAGCCTACCGTGTATGCGTACTAAACAGCAGGAGCTCAATACCTTGTGTACACTAGCAGCTTGCTTACACACTTGTCACTTTTGCTTGTGGTAGCCATTACGTAGCTGAATCATGTCCGTGTCTACTAATCATCAGTTCATAGTATTTGGCTTCTGTGCGATGGTCTGCGACTATTTTATGGTGATGCGGATATACTTTCTGATTTGAAGTTACTAATATTTTTTGTTTTGATTCTTTCTCTGGTGCGAGGAAAGCTGTGAGTAGACGTCAACGATGCCTACTTGCTTGGCTGCTACAGTGATGCATGCACCGGTCAAGAAATCTCACATGCATATACGTACATGTTAGGATAGTGGTAGATATGCCATAGTTCCTGTGTAAGGAAATGTATTCCTGAGATGATTTTGTTATGTTATCTAAACCTGGGAGATGTGTTATGTGATGTGATATGATGGATGATTTGAATTCGACATTGAGTTTTCCTGATTTGAATATGAAACAATGTCGGATGCGTGTGTGTAACTGGATTAAACAGGTCTTGTTCCCAAACAATTTTGTTCAAACATTTATTTCAAAATCCGAGATCTAATAGTGGACAACAAATTGGGCTGAGAAAGGCCACAGCCCAACAAGCATTGGTCTGTTTAAAAAGTGAAACAAAAAAAGCCTCAGAAAATAAAAAAATAAATATATTACAAAAAAGGCCCAGGCCCCCTAATATGGAAGTATGGCCCGTGTACAAATTGACAGAAAAAATACACTAAATTGGCTGAATTAATGGGCTCGACCCATATAAACACCCAATTGGACCGGGCCGATTCTAATTTTTGACCTTTTCAATTGGTCGCAATTTTGCCACGTCAGATTGCCACGTCGGATCCAACGTGGCCTGGGCAGACAGCCAGTGACCAAAACAAAAGGTCATGGGTTCAACGACCTTCTGTTTTGGTCGTAAACATCTACGACCTTCTCACAGAGAAGGTCATTAATTTCAGTTTACGACTGCCAGCTTTTGACCTTCTATTTTTGGTCATAAAAAGGTCGCAAATGAAAAACAATGACCTTTCAGTGACCAATAGTCAAGGTCACAAGTTGACATATTTCTTGTAGGGGCCCGCGTACAGTGGCTGCGTGACCTCCGTCACCTTCTCCACCGCTCTCTGGCACCGTTCGTCGCCGGGCGCCGGGGACAGGTGTCCTCCGACGGAGCCCGAGCCCTCCTCGCCGCCCACCTCTAAAAGCCCCCCTCCGCAGCCTCCTAGAGCATCGCAAACCCACTCTCACTCCCTCCTAGAGCCACTAGAAGCCGCAGCCCGGCCGGGCAGGCCGCGGGCTACCGTCCCGGAGCCGAGCTCGCCGGCGATCCCCTTTGGATCGTTCCCGCAACCTCGGCCCCTCCCAAGCCAAGATGACCCCGCCAAGGCCTCCGCCTCTCCTCCGTGAAGCCAACGCACCTAGCTAGAGCCCCTGGAGCCGCCCCAAGCCGCCGTCTTCTCCAACTCCGGCAACCTCCGCCCTCTGTCACCATTCGAGAGGTTAAATCCGACGCCGTCCGGCCACCATTAGCCATGCTACGGGTACGGACAGGTGTGCAATCGTCTTCTGCGTCGATCCCTCCCTCTCGTTCGCCTCCAAGAAGTCTCAACGCCGGTGTGAGCTCCGGCGAAGCGCCGTGCCTCTCTGTTTCCCTCTCCCCTCCCTCTGGCCTGACTATCGGGGCCCGCTAGTCAGCTACTCATTACGCGCGCGAAGCGTATGAGTGGTAGCGCCCCGGGAGATTATGCTATCGACATCACCCCCTGTTATTATTTCAGATTCAATTAAATTCTAGTAGCATTCAAACAGCCAAAACTTTTTACCTGAAAGTCCAAATGCATTGATTCTTTTTGCATCGTGTTCTGTGTCCAAAAATCTAGCAGCGCCCAAAGGATGGGATTTTTCCTTGCTGTCTGGATTTTCTGGCAATTTTCAGAAGGTTTCTTGATATTTTGTTTTTGTGGTTTTGAATATTTTCAGCAAAGCCAGCTTGTCTTGAGGATCACCAAGAGCCTTGTGAACCTCACCAGTACTAAGGCAAGCCACAGTAACATTTTCATGGTGCCACTTCAATATTTATGATTTTCCTAAATGAACTTATGAATATTGATGCATTTAAATTAGTTAGATAATAAATATATTCGGTTATATGCTTTATGTGTTAAAATACTTGAACTTCAGAATGTTTGAAGTAAATATTGTTGGCAAGATAAGGAGAACTTAGTTGCAAGTAATAAATAAATAATATGGTCATAGAGTTTGATGAGTAGTTTAAATATTATTTTGCATGGTGAATAATGATGAGAATGCTAGAAATGGTTCTGGTATAAGTAAAGTGAGATCTTAACCAGAATAGTAGCATGTGTTGATGATGGCTCTGTAGGAGCGGGGTTGGTGCAGTTGTTTGCACGATTATGTGATGCATATGTTAAGTGATGCATAGTATGGCATTATGACACCGGTTATTTCTTTCACATTAAGTTGAACCTGATTAATAATTCAACTTGAACATGTTGTTGACCGGGTCGTGGTGCCGCTGAAGCGAGCCTTTCCCAATGCAACCACATTTTCCGGTATGGGACGACATTAATGCATTTCATTGTCGTGCCTCTGGTCGGTGCCTCCATTTAGGGAAGGTTATGGGCGTGCTGTACCCTGGCCCGGTAGGCAAGCATAACCTTGTGAGCCCGTAGTTAAGTTAATTTTGGTACCGGGTCCCAGAGTGGATCGTGGCCACGACGGTGGTCGAGGTGTCTGGAGGTAGACACGGGGCCACCCAGGACTAGCCCGTTGGGGTTTGAGTCGGAAGGGCCGGGAGAGTGTCATGACAATGAAATGGTTTCATCGGAACGCCGTTGGTCCACCAGAATGGGAGTGCGAGGCCATGGGTTTCGTAGTGTGGGTACAGTGTACTAACCTCTGCAGAGTGTTTTTAATATATTGATAGCCGAGTCCACGGTTACGGACACGCTCGAAAGTAGGGTACACCATGGGTCAACACTTAATAAATATGCACACTAAATTGCAGTAAGGATGGGAGTGAGGCCATCGTGTTGAGTTGGCCACGAGTTGGTCGGGTTGTGATCGCCGTAAGGATCACGGGCCACGAGTTGGTCGGATTGTGATCGCCGTAAGGATCACGGGCCACGAGTTGGTCGGGTTGTGATCGCCGTAAGGATCACGGGCCACGAGTTGGTCGGGTTGTGATCGCCGTAAGGATCACGAGTGTGTTTTAGTATTATCATGTTTATTGGTCACATCTGGTAAGCCAGTCAGGAGAATGAGTACCTGTTGAGCATAATTACAGCATGTTGGATATATGGTTGCATTGTTGTTTAATTGGTTAAATATCATGATATTGCCTGTCATCATGTTTATGCTTATTGTGAGCTTGTAAGTACATTCAATGTACTGACCTGGCGTGTCATGCTAGATTTCAGGAAAGTTCCGTTGGAAAGGAGTGTTGTCCGAGTCTAGACCGTGTCCACGTCAGTGTCCTTGTGCTATGCAGTCCCGCTACGATGTTGTTCCGCTGCCGAGTAGTTGTCATGATCGAGGCCCCCTTTATGTTCACTAAATAATGTACATATTGTTCATCTGCACCGTGTGTGCCGCTTGGCCTCGCTAACTGTTGTAATATGAGCTATGCTCCGCTAGCATGAATAAAGCGGTTGTTTTCTGTACCATGTTGTTGTGTGTTGCCAGAAGACAAGGTCTCTAGGCTGGCAATGCAAGGTAAACCGGTCGCTCTGAGCCGGGGTGCCACAACGCTTGGTATCAAAGCCGCGCTAACTGTAGGCCACGCTAGACTAAGCTGAGTTGACTGGACGCTAGATACGAGTTGTAGCTGAGTGTCGGTAATAACTGTAGCTGGTTGTTGCATTGCTTAGACTGATTATATTTTTCTATGCTAACCTACTAATGGTTGTGAGTGTAGATGGATCCGGTGCTGTATCCGTGCCAGTTGCAGCTGATGCCATACACGTCGCTGCATCTCCTTCATAACGTGTGGCGTCGGGTGTACCCTCGCAGAGATGATCCAGTCTATCATGTGTACCGAGAGCGCCTAGCTGACTCAGTATATCAGTATCATGCCGTGGTTACTCTTCGCACCAGTTCCGATTCTGGCTCTTACACTCGTACCTCTTGTAGCGGCTACACTTCTTCCGCTTCTCAGGCTGTCTAGTTTGCCGCATTCGAGGTAATTGTTGAGCTCCGCTACAATGAGGTCCGTATGCAGAATCACCCAGGTTTCCATTACTACCCTTCTCTCCATGATAATGGTCGTGTTCGTTTCCCTATCATTGATCCGGAGTCTGAAAGTGTAGCTGGCCACCTTTCTCGCTACATCACTGCTAGCTATCTTCTGAACTACGAGCTGGCTCGTGAGCTGAGTCGTACCCGTACTGCTTTAGCCGCTACTTTAGTCTCTGCTCGCTCAGCCAGTACTTCTCCATCCGTAGGATTTATTCCCTACGTTCCTGCCAGTTCTAGATCCCCTGTTTCTCCGGTTACTCCCCAGAGTAACTCGGGCACCGCGACTGCGAGTCTACCTAGTGCTCCGGCCAAGTGGGTTTCACTCCTCGCCACTCCTGCAACCCCGATGGTCCACCCTCCACCTGCCCCAGAGGGAGAGCCCTCGAGGCAGCGTCGTCGTGTCACTTTTAACCCAGAGGTCTCCGTTAAGCCCGTCAGTTCTGGATCCGAGTCCGCTTCAGGAGAGGATCCCGCAGCGCCAGCCAAACAGTAGAGCTTTCGAGTATTCTCAGTCATCGGGATGGAGTACGGATGTAGTTGTATGAGTTATGATGTTTCATTTCATGTATGAGGGTAGTTGGACCTGACATGATGTTATCTTTCATGTATGAGTCTATGTATAATTATGCTGGACTTTATTTTATTCGCCTTTTTTTCTTCGTCTTTTCGGTTTTGCTTGGTTTTGTTGCTGGCTTCTCCCCAGTTTTTATTGAATGCTTCTCATCTCGGATGCGTTGACTTGGGAAAAATCATATTAGGATGATGCGGGGAGGCTGCAGTAGCAACGCTCGCAAGGGTTCCCCTGTTCGGCGTTCCGCACGACAGGCAGGACAATCACCCGAGCCGTATGTTCCACCACCGCCTCCATCGCCAAATTCGCCCTCCATCGAGCAAATTATGCGTATGTTCGAGGAACGACGAAACAATGATCCAATGGAAATATTCGGTAGTATCTTAGCAATGGTGGGACAGAATGGAAATCATCCCGCCCCTCACTCTAAGCTATCTGATTTTCAGAGAACTAAGCCTCCTAGTTTCAGTCAGGCCATTGATCCCTTGGATGCAGATGATTGGTTAAGAACTATGGAAAAGAAACTTGAGGTTGCTTGAACTGATGAAGAGGATAAAGTGCCATTTGTAACACATTATCTGGAAGGTGCTGCTACTATATGGTGGGAAAATGAGAAAGCCATAGGGACTGAGAATGAAGCAATTACCTGGTCACGATTCAAGGAGCAATTCCAGAAATATCACATCCCTGCAGGAATTATGAAGACTAAGCAGCATGAATTTCTCGCTCTCCTCCAAGGAAGTCAGTCAGTGGGAGAATATTTGCAGAAATTCAATCACCTGTCACGTTACTCTCAATATGATGTGGCCACTGAAGAAAGGAAGATGGACATATTTCTTGGCGGATTAAACCCGCAACTTCATTGTGCTCTTAGTGTGTTCGATTTTCCAGATTTCCAAACCCTGGTGAACAAGGCTTTCATTGCTGAAAGAGAACACAAGCTCGTGTCAGATATTAAGTCTGCCCATAATGATCACGAGCGCAAGTTTGAGCCCAAGAAGGAAATTCAACCAGTGCAGAAGGTTCGTACCAGGCAGCCAACTCCACTGGCATACCAGCCTAGTTGGCAACAAAATGTTAACAAGACCACCACCCAAGTCAAGAATGACATGCTCAACCCAGTTATGGAAAATCGATTGCGCAACAATTCCTGTAACAGTTGCGGACAAACCGGACATTTTGCCAAACAGTGTCCCAAGAACAACCGGACCAATGCTACGTTTAAGCCTCAAATCCATTATTTGGAAGCTGGTCCGAGTCAGCACAACGTCACAGGATACGTTCATCACATTTCAGCCGACGAAGCCCAAGAAAATCCTGAAGTCGTCATTGGTATGTTCCCTATTAATAACATACCTGCAGTACTTTTATTTGACTCTGGGGCTTCCCACTCTTTTATTTCTCAGAGTTTTGTTGCCCAAAACAATTTCCCTTGCTCAGTTTTGGGCAAGAATATGCTGGTACAAACCTCGGGATCTCTCATCCAAAGCAATCTTGTCTGCCGCAATCTGAAAGTCAGTATCAACGGGATCTGTTTCCCGACGTCTTTGATACTTATTGAGTCTTACAAATTGGATGTTATCTTGGGTATGAATTGGCTGACTCAGTAACAAGTATGCATAAATTGTGCGACACGAGAAGTCAACTTGACCGAACAAGATGGACAAACTACCAAGTTTATTGCTCGTAGAAGCATACCCTCCAAGGAAATGGCTTTTACAGCAATAGCAGAAATGGAATTAATTCCGGTGGTCAGTGAGTTTCCTGATGTATTCCCAGAAGAACTGCCAAGCATGCGACCTGACCGAGAGCTTGAGTTTGCAATAGAACTTGTGCCTGGAACCACACCAATACACAAGAAATATTATCGAATGCCGTCATCTGAATTGGTGGAGCTAAAGAAACAGCTCGATGAAATGCTCCAAAAAGCATACATCCGCCCCAGTTCCTCGCCATGGGGATCACCCGCTATTTTTGTGGACAAGAAAGATGGCAGCCATCATATTTGTGTGGACTACCGATAGTTGAATATTTCATGATCAAAGACAAATACCCTCTACCAAGAATTGATGATTTGTTTGATCGGCTCAGTGGAGCCAAGGTATTCTCAAAGATTGATTTGCGGACTGGATATTACCAGCTCAAAATTAAAAAGGAGGATATTCCCAAGACCGCGTTCACCACTCTCTACGGTCTCTAGAAATATACCATCATGTCCTTCAGCCTCAGCAACGCCCCTGCCTTCTTCATGCACATGATGAATAAAGTATTCATGGATTTCCTCGATAAGTTCGTGGTCGTCTTCATCGATGACATACTTATTTACTCAAGAGCATAAAGGACACCTCCGCGCAGTGTTACAATGACTCCGTGAGCACCAGTTATACGCCAAATTCAGTAAATGTGAGTTTTGGCTCAAGCAAGTTGGATTCCTCGGGCATGTGCTATCCGCTGAAGGTATAGCCGTGGACCCAAGCAAGGTAAAAGATGTGCTCGACTGGTTGCCACCCGCCACCGTATCTCAGATTCGGAGTTTTCTTGGATTAGCCGGATACTACCGTCATTTCATTGAAGGGTTCTCCAAGATTGCTAAGCCCATGACGGAGCTGCTACAAAAGGATAAGAAGTTTGAATGGACTTCAGACTATGAGAAAAGTTTCACCGAGTTAAAGAAACGCTTGACAACTGCCAGTATTAACACTTCCAGATATCTACCACAGCTTTGACGTATACTTCGATGCTTCCCGGCAAGGACTTGGATGCGTGCTTATGCAAGATGGTAAGGTAGTAGCTTATGCCTCACGGAAGCTATGGTCCCACGAAGGAAATTACCCACTCATGATTTGGAATTGGCCGCGGTAGTCCAGCTTTAAAAATTTGGAGACACTACCTCATTGGGAAAAGGTGCCAAATTTTTACCGATCACAAAAGTCTCAAATATATATTTTCTCAGCTTGATTTAAATCTCCGTCAATGAAGATGGCTTGAGTTGGTCAAGGATTATGATCTTGGAATAAATTATCATTCGCGTAAGGCCAACGTGGTTGTCGATGCACTCAGTCGAAAGCCCGTCAGTTTAAACGTCATGTTGGAATCATTGCCTTCTGAACTTAAAGAAGAGATTGCTCAGCTCAACCTAGTCATAGTTGAGGCTGGCCTTGCCAATATCCTGACAGTTACCCCTACTCTTGAGGAAGAAATCCGTAAGGCCCAGTCAGGCAATGTCGATCTGCAGAAACACATCAAGTCATCTGATTTCTCGAAGGATCCGTGCGGTACCCTCCGATTCAGGGGAAGGATTTGTGTGCCTAATCAAGCTGACCTAAAGCAGAAAATTTTGTCAGAAACCCATGAATCCTCGTATTCAATCCACCCGGGAGGTACAAAATGTATGAAGACCTTCGACACATATTCAGGTGGGATGGAATGAAGAAAGACATTGCGTATTTCGTGGCCTGTTGCGACATATGCAACAAAGTTAAGGCAGAACATCAGAAACCAGCCGGACTTCTCCAATCATTGCCCGTGTCACAATGGAAATGGGACGATGTGTGTATGGATTTCATCACAGGACTACCCAGGACCGGACGAGGCAATAATGCGATATGGGTGATAGTGGAGACATTAACCAAGGTAGCCCACTTCCTCCCAGTCAAAACCTCATACCGACCAGATGAACTTGCCCGATTGTATGTATCCAGGATTGTCAGTTTGCATGTAGTTCCCCGAACCATCACTTCTGACCAAGGTTCGCTTTTCACCTCTGCTTTCTAGTCCCGTATTCATCAGGCCCTCGGGATAGAGTTAAAATACAGTACTGCTTATCATCCTCAGACGGATGGGCAAACAGAAAGAGTAAATCAGATACTCGAAGATATGCTCCGAGCCTGTGTTTTGGCCCAAGGATCCCAATGGGAAGACTGCTTGCCGTACACCAAGTTCTCGTATAACAATGGGTGCCAGACCTGTTTAAAGATGTCACCATATGAAGCCTTGTATGGCCGTAAGTGCCACACTCCATTAAATTGGTCTCAAACCGGAGATAGCCGTATTTTCGGAACAGATCTCATGCTGGAAGCCGAAAAGCAAGTCAAGGAAATTCGAGACAGATTACAACTGGCCAAGTCACGACAAAAAAGTTATTACGATGCAAAGCACCGGCAGATCAGTTTTGAACCCGGAGAACATGTCTACCTTTGAGTCACGCCCATGAAAGGAATAAAAAGGTTCCAAACTCGTGGAAAATTGGCACCCAGGTTTATTGGTCCATTTCCCGTTATGACGCGAGTAGGTGTTGTGGCATATCAGTTGGAACTGCCCCCTGAACTATCAGACGTGCACAACCTGTTCCACGTTTCACAGCTGCGACGGTGCATCTCACCACCCGAGAAAAAGACCGATTTGGCAGAGATAGAGCTGGCAAAGGACTTGACCTATGAAGAGAGGCCAGTAATTTTTTTTGGAACAGATGGAAAGGGTCACTCGCAGTAAATCACAAAGGTTTTACAAGGTTCAATGGATGCATCATACCGAGACGGAATCAACCTAGGAATCAGAAGAATTTCTAAGGGCATGTTATCCAGAATGGTTTTCTCAAGCAACCGAACTCGAGGACGAGATTCATTCTAAGTGGGGGAGGTTTGTGACAGCCTGGTTTTTGCCCTCTTTTTCTTTGCTTGATTTTCAGCTGAGTTGGTTTGGGTTTGGAGTTTTGAATCATTTCATTTGGACTTAACCACTTGGGTATCCCTTGATTTTCACCCAAGTGTTCCCTCTCCTCCTCCAAGCCATCATTTCACCCTTGGCCAACCCAACAATATTGCTTGGAATATTTTCTTAAATGAAAAATATTCATTTTGGCCTCCAAAACCCTAGCTAACTCATTGAGCTCCAAAGCAACCCTAATATTTCTTGCCCCAGAAATCCTGAGAAAAATCCCAAATATTCTTTGGACCCTAGGGCAATTTCTGAGCAAAAATATTTCACCACTATTTGGAATATTTTGGCTACAGCAAATTAAATCACTTCTGGGCTGAACTGGTAGTTTCTACAGCAACTACCTTTTTACTAGCTCCAATGTAGCTGGTTTTCCCTGAGCTTATTTACCTTAGTAAGAGGCAGTAAAACCCCAAAGCTCAGCCCTTGAATCCCTGTGGTTTAACAACAGTAACTCCCCAAAGTTTCTATCCAGTAACTTAACCTCATCACCATTTTACTTCTACTGCACCTGGAACCAAACCGAGCCATGGTAACACCTCAGTTTACTAAGGACTACACGCCAGACATCCTTGTTAGTGCGTAGGTGGCCTGATGTCATGGTCCACGCGGTGACCGCGTTCTTCCGAGTGTGCTGGCATGCCAAACGCGCGCTCTGCGCGTCGTCGGCGCCTCTGTTGAGCGCGTGCTCACTGCTCGGCCAGCCAGAGCGTGTCCCCCCTCACCACCATCCTCGTCTCCACCTCCATAACTCCACCCTGCCACTCGCCGATGCCGGAGCTCGCCGCAGCGAGCACGGGCACGGTCCGGCCAACGGCACAGTGCGCGCACACTATGTTCGTCTCTTTCCCCCTCGATCATGTGCTCGTCCACGCCCGCGTACAGTGGCTGCGTGACCTCTATCGCCTTCTCCATCTCTCTCTGGCACCGTTCATCGCCGGGCGCCGGGGACAGGTGTCCTCCGGTGGATCCCGAGCCCTCCTCACCGCCCCGCCTATAAAAGCCCCCCTCCACAGCCTCCTGGAGCATCACAAATCCACTCTCACTCCCTCCTAGAGCCACTAGAAGCCGCAGCCCGGCCGGGCAGGCCGCGGGCTGCCGTCCTGGAGCCGAGCTCGCCGGCGATCCTCTCTGGATCGTTCCTGCAGCCCCGACCCCTCCCAAGCCAAGGCGGCCCCGCCAGGGCCTCCACCTCTCCTCCGTGAAGCCTACGCACCTAGCTAGAGCCCCTGGAGCCGCCCCAAGCCGTCGTCTTCTCCAACTCCGGCAACCTTCGCCCTCTGTCGCTACTGGAGAGGTTAAATCCGACTCCGTCCGACCACCGTTAGCCACACTATCGGTACGGACAGGCGTGCAATCATCTTCTTCGTCGATCCCTCCCTCTCGTTCGCCTCCAAGAAGTCTCAACGCCGGCGTGAGCTCCGGCGAAGCGCAGCGCCTCTCTGTTTCCCTCTCCCCTCCCTCCGGCCTGACTAGCGGGGCCCGCTAGTCAGCCACTCATTACACGCGCGAAGTGGTATGAGTGGTAGCGCCCCAGGAGATTACGCTTTCGACGTCACCCCCCTGTTATTATTTCAGATTCATTTAAATTCTAGTAGCATTCAAACAGCCACAACTTTTTACCTGAAAGTCCAAATGCATTGATTCTTTTTGCATCGTGTTCTGTGTCCAAAATTCTAGCAGCACCCAAAGGATGGGATTTTTCCTTGCTATCTGGATTTTCTGGCAATTTTCAGAAGGTTTCTTGATATTTTGTTTTTGTGGTTTTGAATATTTTCAGCAGAGCCAGCTTGTCTTGAGGATCACCAGGAGCCTTGTGAACCTCACCAGTACTAAGGCAAGCCATAGTAACATTTTCATGGTGCCACTTCAATATTTATGATTTTGCTACTTGAACTTATGAATATTGATGCATTTAAATTAGTTAGATAATAAATATATTCTGTTATATGCTTGATGTGTTAAAATACATGAACTTCAGAATGTTTGAAGTAAATATTGTTGGCAAGATAAGGAGAAATTAGTTGCAAGTAATAAATAAATAATATGGTCATAGAGTTTGATGAGTAGTTTAAATATTATTTTGCATGGTGAATAATGATGAGAATGCTAGAAATGGTTCTGGTATAAGGAAAGTGAGATCTTAACCG
This sequence comes from Triticum aestivum, assembly GCF_018294505.1. NCBI lineage: Eukaryota > Viridiplantae > Streptophyta > Magnoliopsida > Poales > Poaceae > Triticum > Triticum aestivum. Next base: position 455,162,790 of record NC_057801.1, read on the forward strand.
TAATAGTAGCATGTGTTGATGATGGCTCCGTAGGAGCGTGGTTGGTGCACTTGTTTGCACGATTATGTGATGCATATGTTAAGTGATGCATAGTATGGCACTATGACACCGGTTATCTTTTTCACATTAAGTTGAACCGATTAATAATTCAACTTGAACATGTTGTTGACCGGGTCGTGGTGCCGCTGAGACAAGTCTTTCCCAGTGCAACCACATTTGCCGGTATGGGACGGCCTTAATGCGTTTCATTGTCCTGCCTCTGGTCGGTGCCTCCATTTAGGGAAGGTTATGGGCGTGTTGTACCCTGGCCCGGTAGGCAAGCATAACCTTGTGAGCCCGTAGTTAAGTTAATTTTGGTACCGGGTCCCAGAGTGGATCGTGGCCACGATGGTGGTCGAGGTGTCTGGAGGTAGACACGGGGCCACCCAGGACTAGCTCGTTGGGGTCTAAGTCGGAAGGGTCGGGAGAGTATCATGGCAATGAAATGGTTTCGTCGGAACGTCGTTGGTCCACCCGAATGGGAGTGCGAGGCCATGGGTTCCGTAGTGTGGGTACAATGTACTAACCTCTTCAAAGTGTTTTTAATCTATAGATAGCCGAGTCCACGGTTACGGACATGCTCGAAATTAGGGTACACCATGGGTCAACACTTAATAAATATGCACACTAAATTGCACTAAGGATGGCAGTGAGGCCATTGTGTTGAGTTGGCCAAGAGTTGGTCGGGTTGTGATCGCCGTAAGGATCACGGGCCATGAGTTGGTCGGGTTGTGATCGCCGTAAGGATCACGGGCCACGAGTTGGTCGGGTTGTGATCGGCGTAAGGATCACGGGCCACGAGTTGGTCGGGTTGTGATCGTCGTAAGGATCACGGGCCACGAGTTGGTCGGGTTGTGATCGTTGTAAGGATCACGAGTGTGTTTTGGTATTATCATGTTTATTGGTCACATCTGGTAAGCCAGTCAGGAGAATGAGTACCTGTTGAGCATAATTATAGCATGTTGGATATATGGTTGCATTGTTGTTTAATTGGTTAAATATCATGATATTGTCTGTCATCATGTTTATGCTTATTGTGAGCTTGCAAGTACATTCAATGTACTGACCTGGCGTGTCATGCCAGATTTCAGGAAAGTCCCGTTGGAAAGGAGTGTTGTCCGAGTCTAGACCGTGTCCACGTCGGTGTCCTTGTGCTATGGAGACCCGCTACGACGTTGTTTCGTTGCCGAGTAGTTGTCATGATCGAGGCCCCCTTTATGTTCACTAAATAATGTACATATTGTTCAGCCACATCATGTGTGCCGCTTGGCCTCGCTAACTGTTGTAATATGAGATATGCTCCGCTAGCATGAATAAAGCGGTTGTTTTCTGTACCATGTTGTCATGTGTTGCCAGAAGACAAGGTCTCTGGGCTGGCAATGCAAGGTAAACCGATCGCTCTGAGCTGGGGTGCCACATATACTATCTTGGACATATTTTATGATTGTGAGCACTCATTAAAATATGACATGCTAAAGAGTTGACGTTGGACAAGGAAGACAACGTAATGGGTTATGTTCTCTTATATTCGAAATAAAGTATATTGTCATGGATCATCCAACTTGTTGAGCTTGCCTTTCCCTCTCGTGCTAGCCAAATCCCGTGCACCAAGTAGAGATACTACTTGTGCTTACAAATATCCTTAAACCCAGTTTTGCCATGAGAGTCCACCATATCTACCCATGGATTGAGTAAGATCCTTCAAGTAAGTTGTCATGTTGCATGCAATAAAAATTGCTTTCTAAATATGTATGACTTATTAGTGTGGAGAAAATAAGCTTTATACGATCTTGTGATATGGAAGCAATAAAAGTGATGGACTGCATAATAAAGGTCCATATCACAAGTGGCAATATAAAGTGACGTTCTTTCGCATTAAGATTTCTTGCATCCAACCATAAAAGCACATGACAACCTCTGCTTCCCTCTGCGAAGGGTCTATCTTTTACTTTTGCCGTATACCGTATGCAAGAGTCATGGTGATCTTCACCTTTCCTTTTTACATTTTATCCTTTGGCAAGCACTTTGTGTTGGAAAGATCCTGATATATATATATATATATATATATATATCCAATTGGATGTAAGTTAGCATGAACTATTATTGTTGACATTACCCTTGAGGTAAAAGGTTGGGAGGCAACACTATAAGCCCCTATCTTTCTCTGTGTCCGATTAAAACTCCATACCCATAAGTATTGCGTGAGTGTTAGAAATTGTGAAAGACTAAATGATAGTTGAGTATGTGGACTTGCTGAAAAGTTCTTATATTGACTCTTTCCGATGTTATGATAAATTGCAATTGCTTTAATGACCAAGATCATAGTTTGTTGGTTCTCAATGAAATTTCCGATTCATATTTGACATTGTGGATAGATTATTACTTGAGCATAAGAAATCATATGACAATATATATATATATAGGAGTAGGATTTTCTACAATAGCTTGCCACAGAACTAGTTAAGGTTTTCGACGGTGTAAAAGTTCTCAAAAATCCTGAAAAAAATACTGAACCAACACACCTATAATATAACATGATCCAACGGATGGATTGAAAAAATATGACTACATGTGTCCTGGACAAAAAGAACAAATGTTTCAATATATATTGATCCTGCAGTGAGCTGAAATCCTTGTTTTTTCGATGAAGAGGTAACTATTATTTCCTCTGACTCAGAGCCTTTGCCAAGACAGAAAATTCGATGAGTAACCCGGAAAGTAAGCTTTTCTCACCCATTAGCTCATCTGGACCCTCACTTTATTTTGAAGCAACAACAGCATGAGAATCGGCGACAAACTCGGACCAGCGAAGGTGGAGAATTATCCTCTGGTTTACCAAATACTCCAGCTCCGCAGAAACATCGAAATGAGGTCCCTCCAAATTTAAATTCTTTTTATCCTCTAGCGGGTCTTATTCGTCAGCCACTTAATTCTTCCGATTCAAACTATCAGGGGACTTCTCACCCCTCTTCCGGTGAGTCATCGCAAACCCAGCTGCCGGACTTCAAAACTTCCCCTTTGTTGGGGATATGACTATTGGGTATGACCCGCCCAGGAGGGGCCGGGTTATACCTATGGCGGTTCATCAGACAAAGCCCGTGAAGATGTTGAAGATGGCGGTTCATGAAGCAGACCTGCTAAGGGCCCGAAGCTCAAAGGAGACTTAAGGCCATAAGTGTAAACCACCATATATGTATGACTTGTATTGTAGGACAAGCATACTCAGTCACCGAGACGGCCACATTGTCTATGAGCCGGCCGGGACTCCGTAAGCCGCAGGGTGTCAACCTGTGTATATAAAGGGACAACCTAGTGGCGGTTTAGGGCAAGAAACAACAGATCGAGAGCCAGGTCAAGCATATTCACTCCCTGGTAATTGAGAGATTAGCAATACCACCTCAAACTAGATTAGGCCTTTACCTTCACCGCAAGGGCCCGAACCAGTATAATCTCCTTGTGTCCTTTGTCCCGTTTAACCCCTTTAAGCTAACCCTGTTGTGATGGCTCCACGACTAAGTCCTTCTACTAGGACATCTGCCATGACAATTCCATGACAGTTGGCGCCCACCGTGGGGCCAGCGCGCGGTGGTCTCGAGTTCTTACAGGGCAATTTCGAAGGGATCAAGGGATACACTATGGGCCGGATGACCAAGAGTCGTCGTGGCAAGCTCTACATGGACGACGCGGGCTCGGGCCCCGAGGTCGGCTCAATCGAGTATGGGCACCGGGTCCCCTTCGGAGGAATCCACATCTTCATCGGCAAAATCAGCGAACCGGGCCCTGAGCCGGACATCTGCACCGACATCATCGAGATGGCTCGGCGTGCACGACCCGCTCGGGTTCAACCCGCCGTGAAGCGCGCCTTCGTTGGATTCATCCATGGGGCGGAACTTGAGGAAGGATCTGTGTCTGGCAGTGAGATGGCCATCTACTCTGATGGTGAATCATCCACAGGCGAGACTAATTCAATGTATCAGCTGCAAGACGGCCGGCTTGGGGGCTGTTCTGATGGCGACAGTATTCCGGACCCCTATGAGCCACCGAATAGGGTCACAATATTCATGGCCGGTACACAATCAGGGCAGAATTCTACGACTACAACAACAATGATTTCCGGGTCAGCAACGACAACGGTGGCCAGGGCAGGAGGCCCTGTGCGCCCGTCGGCTCGGGTCTTGTCCGACTTATTGGACACTTTGACAACATTGTTAACAACAGAGGTTAATGAATCACCCTCTCTAGGTAATGATCAATCACAAGACGATGTTGAACATGGATACTATGATGAGGATGATGATAGTGACTTTGATCTTAATGAGTCTATGAGACACTTTGGTCTTATGGCTAACCTTCACGGCTACATGGCTAGAGGAAAGTAATGGGGTCTTGAGAGTGGATGTACCGATCACATAACCGGAGACAAGTATATGTTTCGTGAGCTTGCTGAAAATGACAACCCTCGAAAGTATGTCACTTTTGGTGATAACTCAAAGGGTAAGGTGGTTGGCCTTGGTAAGGTGGTCATCTCACATGACAGCTCCATCCAAAATGTTATGCTCGTTGAATCTCTTGGCTATAATTTACTTTCCGTATCTAGACTAGTTGACTTTGGATTCAATGTACTATTTACTGAAGTAGATTGTGAAGTGTTTCGAAGAGATAATCATAATATGGTCTTTACCGGTATACGTAGAGGTGATCTATACATTGTTGATTTCACTAATAAGGCTCAACCTAGAACTTGCTTGATAGCTAAATCTTCTAAAGGTTGGTTGCGGCATAGAAGATTAGGTCATGTGGGCATGCGAAATCTTGATAAGCTTATTAAAGGTGATCATATCCTTTGAGTGAAAGATGTTATATGACAAGGATAGATTGTGCAGCGCATGTCAAGCAGGAAAACAGGTTGGAGGAAGCCACACCGTGAAAAACATCATGACCACGAGAAGACCGCTCGAGCTACTTCATATGGATCTTTTTGGTCCAAACGCCTACAAAAGTCTAAGTGGAAATTCGTTTGGTTTAGTCATAGTCGATGATTTTTCAAGATTTACGTGGGTGTTCTTTCTTGATGATAAGTCGCAGGTCCAAAATATCTTCAAGAACTTCACTAGGAAGCCCCAAAATCAATTTGAAGTGAAGATCAAGAGGTTCGCAGCGACAACAGAGTGGAGTTCAAGAACGCAAATGTGGATACCTTTCTTGATGAAGAAGGGTTTTCACATGAGTTCTCGGCTATGTACAGAACTCAACAAAATAGAGTTGTTGAGAGGAAGAACCGAACTCTTATTGAGATGGCAAGAACGATGCTTGATGAGTACAAGACGCCAAAACACTTTTGGGTGGAAGCGGTTGAGACAGCTTGTCATGCAACAAATCGTCTATATCTTCACAAGCTACTTGGCAAGACGGCATACGAGCTTCTCACCGGTAACAAACCCCAAGTTCGATACTTTCGAGTATTCGGCTCAAAGTGCTATATTCTTGACAAGCATCATCGTTCTAAATTTGCTCCTAAATCTCATGAGGCTTTCCTACTCGGTTATGGCTCAAACTCTCACACTTACCATGTCTACAACAGTTTCACCCGAAAGGTTGAAGAGACGGTAGATGTGAAGTTTGATGAATCTAACGGCTTGCAAGTAGAGCGATTGCCAATTGATGTAGGCGACAAAGACCCTTCAGAAGCAATCCAAGACTTGTCTATTGGCAAGATTCACCCAATGGAGGTGAAGGAGAGTACCTCGTCCGTCCAAGTGGAAGCTTCTACCTCACGACAAGGTGAACCACGAGTTGACTCGGAGACATCCACAAGTGGGACACGCCAAGATGAAGAAAACGAGGAAGTACACCAAGATGAACCTCATCAACCTCCCTCTCCACCTCCACGAGAGAACAACAACACCAACAACAAACAAGGCCAAGAGGAAGAACAAGATGATGAAGAGGATGTTCCACCCCGACCCAAACAAAAGCTCTCATGTGTTAGAGAAAGAGTCTCAAGAGATCATCCTGTTGAACAAATCTTCGATGATATTCAAACTAGGAGAATTACACGCTCTAAAACATGCTTAGCTAACTTTTGTGAACATTACTCATTTATCTCTATCATTGAACCTATGAAGGTTGAAGAAGCACTTGATGATCCGGATTGGATAAATGCCATGCATGAAGAGCTACACAATTTCGAGAGGAACCAAGTCTGGACCTTGGTTGAGAAGTCCGACAACAACCACAACATCATCGGTACCAAATGGGTGTTTCGCAACAAGCAAGACAAAGATGGACAAGTCATTCGCAACAAAGCACGTCTCGTCACCCAAGGCTACACTCAAGTCGAAGGTATGGACTATGGTGAGACATATGCCCCCATTGCTAGACTTGAGTCCATACGAATCTTACTTGCTTATGCAAATCATCATGATATTACCTTGTACCAAATGGATATCAAAAGTGATTTTCTAAATGGTGAAATTGAGGAGGAAGTTTATGTCAAACAACCTCTCAGCTTTGTAAACTCTAAGAAACCTAATCATGTTTACAAACTTCACAAAGCTCTTTATGGTCTTAAACAAGCTCCTAGAGCATGGTATAAATGCTTGACCAAGTTCCTTATTGAAAAAGGCTTTGAGATTGGAAAGATTGATTCTACACTTTTTACTAAAAGGGTTAATGGAGAATTATTTGTGTGCCAAATTTATGTGGATGATACCATATTTGGTTCGACTAACCCTCATTTTAGTGAAAAGTTTGGAAGGCTAATGTCGAAGAAGTTTGAGATGTCTATGATGAGTGAACTCAAGTTCTTTCTTGGTTTGCAAATCAAGCAAACTAAGGAGGGTACCTTTGTTTCACAAACGAAGTATACCAAGGACTTATTCAAGAAGTTCAACATGCAAGAAAGCAAAGGTATGAAAACACCCATGCCTACAAGTGGACATCTTGACTTGACTAAGGATGGCAAACAGGTTGACCAAAAGGTTTATCACTCTATGATTGGTTCATTGTTATATCTATGTGCCTCCCGTCCCGATATTATGCTAAGTGTGTGCATGTGTGCACGATATCAAGCGGCCCCCAAAGAATGTCATCTTAAGGCTGTGAAAAGTATAGTGAGATACTTAATTCATATACCAAACTTTGGAATTTGGTATCCTAAGAGGTCTTATTTTGACCTTGTTGGCTACCCCAATTCGGACTATGCCGGTGACAAGGTTGATAGAAAGTCCACTTCGGGAACATGCCAATTTCTTGGTAGATCTCTTGTGTCTTGGTCCTCCAAGAAACAAAACTCGGTATCCTTATCCACCACCGACGCGGAATACATTGCCGCCGGTTCATGTTGTGCTCAATTACTTTGGATGACCCAAACTCTTAAAGATTATGGGATATATGTGAAACATGTTCCATTGCTATGTGATAATGAAAGTGCTATTAAGATTTCTCACAATCCCGTGCAACATTCTCAAACTAAGCATATTGAAGTTCGTCATCATTTCATTCGAGATCATGTTGCTAAAGGAGACACTGATCTTAAGCATGTTCGTACCAATAAGCAATTGGCGGATATATTCACCAAACCGCTTGATGAGAAAGTATTTTGCCATTTGAGAGGTGAATTGAACATCATTGATGCCTCAAACTTGGAGTAGACACTCCATTTGGATGCATTCAAGGCATGAGCCTTTGACTAATCCTTGATATTTCTCTTATGATGATGATCATATGTCTTGGATCTCTACTTGTACCCTTGCATGTTATCTAACCCTTGTAGGTACTTGGATGAATCTAAATCTATGAGATTGCAACTCACTCACATCTTGAGCAATCTCTACATCACCAAGTCTCTACAATTTGGTGGTTGAAGACAAGGAAGCATAAATCATTTCAACATATCCTTTGACAATTTTTATATCAAATTTCATGCTTGTCATTTTGGATACACAAGTGCTCTTCCTTGCAAGATTAACCCATGTAGGTAGATGAACTCAAACTACAAGTGGTGCTCCCAACTCTTGATGAGCTACATCAACCTTGAGCATCCCACACAAGTTTGACTACATGATCAAGATCAACACCACCCAAGGTATGTTATTCCATCTTAGAGAAGCTTTACCCCAAGACTTGGGTCAAAGCAGCTCAACAAGATGTGAATACATCAAAATGCTTAAACGAAAAATGGCAACCCCATTTTGATCTTAAACAATGAGTATGACCTACGATCAAGTGTTCTCACTTGACTCCTCAGTCAACGTACTCTAACATAGGTGACTTTGTTGCCGACCAATTCTAAATGAAGTTCTCTAGTATTTCTCTGTGTTCTTTCATTTGTGTCTAGCATGTTTGTTCCCCTTTCACTTCATCTAGATTTCTGCTTTTTCTTTTCTCTGTTATGTTCTGCATTCCCTACATCTAATTCATTGCAAATCCTTCAGTTAATTCCTTGCAAATCTTTGTGAGATCTTATTTGCCTAGTGAGCTGAGATGACAAGATTTTTCCTCTGTATTGAACTCGGCCTCACCGATTTCTGCCTCTTGGCTAGATCGAACTGCAATGCCCCATTTTAGGTTGTTCATTGGTCCAACCGACAAGGACAAACCCGGTCTGACCGATATGCATCATCTCTGACACTGCCAACTCGGTGTCACCGATAAGAATGAATCAGCCTTACCAATTTCAACACTGAGAAAACATTTTGCCATTTGCATCCTACATATTTGTTCCATCTCCACTCGATGATTCTTTTCCTCTACCAGCATCTTAAATTACATGTTGCTTTGTAATATGACTCAAGGACCAAACCTACTTGACTCAGGCTCTAGAAGAACCCTTCTTGGAAATTGATGTCAAAGGGGGGAGAGAGAGAGCACATCAAAGCTTATCACATAAGGGAGAAAGCATGCCTTAAGCTTCTCCACATGCTTATTATCCATAGAGGAGAGAAGTCACATGTCTTCAAGAGGGGAAAGACATGTTAGTATGTGTTATGATTGTTGTTATGATTGCTTTGCTCTAATTTTCTTTTACCCCATCTTCTCCCATTATCCAATATAAGATTCAGGGGGAGAAAGACACTTAAGGGAAGAAAATCTTCAAAATTCATTGCATATCTGTACTCTTTGGGGACATGTTTATATCCAAATAGAGTACCAAGTACTCACTCTCTACATGTCATCCCAATCTTGGTACTCTTGTGGTTTTCTCAACATGCTTTGTTTAGTAGGTGTTCGTGTGTTATCTAACCTTATTTACTCAGGATCATCTCTTCCAAAGCCAGCTCTAGACCATAAGGTAAGTATATGCATCACACTCATGTGCTGATGATTCATTGCTGGTGTACATATTGTTTGCAAGAAGGAATCATGAACATGGAGGTACATTTCCTATAGTTACATCATTTGCTCTGATGCATATAACCAAGATACATGTAACTCATTGCTTGCTCTGACATGCTTATGCATTCACATGCTCTTATATTCTATATTTACATGATTGCATACATGTAGGGGGAGCATATGCATGTTACATGTCTTTCCAAATCTTCACTAGTTATTCTTTATATCTTTATCTAAAGCTTTGATGTATGTTGTCATCAATTACCAAAAAGGGGGAGATTGAAAGCACAAGTGCTCCCTCGGTGATTTTGGTAATTAATGTCAACATATATCTTCTTGGACAAATACTTTTATCTAGTATATTTCAGAAAGTTCAACAAAGGCGTGGCATGGACAAGAGGTTGTGGAACCCCTTCAAGAAGCTAAGGACAAAGATTGGCAAAAACTCAAGACTCTTCGTTTCTATTTTAGTGATCCAAGATCACATTGAGTCCATAGGAAAGCCAATACTATTAAAAGGGGATGAGGTGTTGCTTAATGGTCTACTTGCTCAAAGTGCTTAGTGATATGCTCCAAAGCCCTCAACCACTTTCTCATTTCCACATATGTCCTAAACCTAAAGTCAAACTCGGCCCCACCGATTTGATCTATCCGGCACCATCGAGTTCACTTGACATAGCCACTGCCAGAAACCCTAATCAGTTCGGTCTCACCGATGGAATCTCAGTCTCGCCGAGATGGGCTTGCAAACACTCTGTTGCCTGTTGCAATTATTTCGGTCCCACCGAGATATATAGTCGGTCCCATTGAGTTTGTTTGACCATCTCTCTGTTTGCTTATTACCAAAATTGGTCTCACCGAGTTTGTGTAATCAGTCAAACCGAGTTTAGGTTTTACCCTAACCCTAGCACATCGGTCTCACCGAGTTGATCATATCAGCCCCACTAAAAAGCCTAACGTTCACATTTTGAACCAGGTCGATCTCACCAAGTTTCACTATTCGGTCCCACCGAGTTTGGTAAATTGTGTGTAATGATTAGATTTTTGGTGGAGGCTATAAATACCCCTCCACCCTCTTCTCCATTTGTGAGAGAGCCATCAGAATGTGCCTACACTTCCACAACTCATTTTCCTGAGAGAGAACCACCTACTCATGTGTTGAGACCAAGATATTCCAATCCTACCACAAGAATCTTGATCTCAAGCCTTCCCCAAGTTGCTTTCCACTCAAATCATCTTTCCACCATATCCAAATCTGTGTGAGAGAGTTGAGTGTTGGGAGACTACCATTTGAAGAACAAGAGCAAGGAGTTCATCATCAACACACCATCTATTACCTTTTGGAGAGTGGTGTCTCCTAGATTGGTTAGGTGTCACTTGGGAGCCTCCATCAAGAATGTGGAGTTGAACCAAGGAGTTTGTAAGTGTAAGGAGATCGCCTATTTCGTGAAGATCTACCAAAGTGAGGCAAGTCCTTTGTGGGTGATGGCCATGGTGGGATAGACAAGGTTGCTTCTTCGTGGACCCTTTGTGGGTGTAGCCCTCCGTGGACTCAGGCAACTGTTACCATTCGTGGGTTGAAGTCTCCATCGACGTGGATGTACGATAGCACCACCAATCAGAACCACGCCAAAAATCTCCGTGTATCCAATTGCGTTTGCACACTCCAATACCATTCCTTTACTTTCTTGCAACTTGCATGCGTTACTTTCCGCTGCTCATATACTCTTTCCATGCTTGCTTGAAATGTATTGTGAATGTTTAAACTTGTGCTAAAACTCCACCTTAACTTAAAGAACTTAAAAATTGCTACTATTTTTTGTTGAGTGTCTAATCACCCCCCTTTAGACACCTCTTCTCGATCCTTTCACTCCCTCCTTCCATAAGTGCCGGAGGGGGAAGGAAAGAGAGGGGGTATGGGAAGGAAAGGGGGAGGCCGAATCCTCCCCTTTCCTTCTCCCTTCCATCCTTTCCTTTCCCCCTTATTTCGGCCTATAGGGGGCGCAATTGACTAGAGTAGCTCCATGCAGAGCATTGTAGACATACAAATTTATGAAGGAAATATGCCCTAGAGGCAATAATAAAGTTGTTATTTATATTTCCTTATATCATGATAAATGTTCATTATTCATGCTAGAATTGTATTAACCGGAAACTTGATACATGTGTGGATACATAGACAAAACATAGTGTCCCTAGTAAGCGTCTACTTGACTAGCTTGTTAATCAAAGATGGTTGAGTTTCCTAACCATAAACATGAGTTGTCATTTGGTAAACGGGATCACATCATTAGGAGAATGATGTGATGGACAAGACCCATCCGGTAGCTTAGCATAATGATTGTTAAGTTTTATTGCTATTGCTTTCTTCATGTCATATACATATTCCTTTGACTATGAGATTATGCAACTCCCGAATACCGGAGGAATACCTTGTATGCTATCAAACGTCACAACGTAACTGGGTGATTATAAAGATGCTCTAAAGGTATCTCCGAAGGTGTTTGTTGTGTTGGCATAGATCGAGATTAGGATTTGTCACTCCGAGTATCAGAGAGGTATCTCTGGGCCCTCTCGGTAATGCACATCATAATAAGCCTTGCAAGCAATGTGACTAATGAGTTAGTTGCGGGATGATGCATTATGGAACGAGTAAAGAGACTTGCCAGTAACGAGATTGAACTAGGTATGAAGATACTGACGATCGAATCTCGAGCAAGTAACATACCGATGACAATGGGAATAACATATGTTGTCATTATGGTTTGACCGATAAAGATCTTCGCAGAATATGTCGGAACCAATATGAGCATCTAGGTTTCGCTGTTGGTTATTGACAGGAGAGTTGCCTCGGTCATGTCTACATAGTTATCAAACCCGTAGGGTCCGCACGCTTAATGTTCGATGATGATTATGTATTATATGAGTTATTTGATTTGGTGACCGAATGTTGTTCGGAGTCCCAGATGAGATCACGGACATGACGAGGAGTCTCTAAATGGTCGAGAGGTAAAGATTCATATATAGTACGATAGTATTTGGACACCGAAGAGTTCCGGGGGTACCAGGTACGTATCGGGTCACCGGAAGGGGTTCCGGGCAAACCCCGGCAAACTATATGGGCCTAATGGGCCAAGAGAGGGAAAGACCAGCCCCTAAGGGGCTGGAGCGCCCCCTATAGGCCGAAATAAGGGGGAAAGGAAAGGAGGGAAGGGAAGGGAGAAGGAAAGGGGAGGATTCGGCCTCCCCCTCTCCTTCCCCTCCCGGCCCCCTCCCTTTCCTTCCCCCTCCGAGACTTATGGAAGGGGGGGAGGCCGACTTGTAGGAGGCGCCCAAGTAGGATTACTCCTATTTGGGGCGCCCCTTATTGCCCCTCTCCCTCTCCCACCTATATATATATATATATATATATATATATATATATATATATATATATATACATCTGGGCTATTCTGTTATGCGTAACAGAATATTATTCTGTTACCCTTTTTGAACAGACGGTTGTAGGTGGTTGTACTGATGTTTTCGAAGCGGTTGAACTGATGCTTTCAGTTGTGTTTAACAGATGGTCTTCTTTAGTTCAAAAACTTTTTGTATTTTTTTTGTCGAAACGTGGCGTGTAATATATCATTGGAAAGCTCTTGACAACCATATTTTAAGTATATTGAACGTTTTTGCAAAATCATTATGGTTTAAGAGCAGTTTTGAAAAAACCATTTTTTTTCAAAACCAAAAACATGAATCGTATTTTGGACTCAATTTTCAAATGGTTTGTCGAAATTGAGAAAATAAGAAGGCGTTGGAAATCTGGTGAAAATCCGCATCTTCCATATATCTATTGTTTTTTCTAATTCTATATGATTTAAAAGTAATTTGAAAAACGGTGAAATTCTGGGCGAAACGCATTTTCATGATTTTTTGCGAACGGTTTGTCGGATTGACGCAAATGATACGGCATTGGAAAGCTATGGAAAATGCGCAACTTTTTTGTATAGAAATGTTTTTCTAATTCCTTACAGTTTAAAAACGAATTTGAATACGGTCAAATTTGATTTTGAACGCAATTTTTTTAAAAAGTTTGACGAAATATGGCAAATAATATACCGTTGGATAGTTATCGAAAATGCGAAACTTAGTCATGTTGAGCATTTTCTCTACTTCACAACCGTTTAAGAGTAATTTTGAATACGGCAGGACGGATCCTGCTGGTTTCTCGTCTGAAAAACAGAATAGTCGTACTGATATATGTGTATGTTTGTACTGAGCTATTTTTTGTAGAGTAATTTTGAATGGTTCCGAAAAAGGGTACTTGTACTGATGCTTGCATGGGTTTGTACTAAGCGTATTTTCACTAACTAGACTTTGCTATGCTTTTTGGGTAATAATTTTCTCGTAAGTTTTCAACAGTTTACTGTATCGTCGCCCCTGTACTTGTATGGTTTGTATCATCAAACTGAATGATATCTTATTCAAAAAGAAAATGTGTTTTTTTTTGTTTCTTATTTTTTTTAACTCAACATTTTTTTGACAACGTTATTCTGAACTTCTCTCATTTTACGACTTGTACTGAGGTACTTACTAAGCAGGATTTTCATGTGGTTTTTTTTTTTTTTGCTTGAACTTTACAATTTGAATTTCTTTCATTTCTTTTATTCCAAACGAACCATCGTTTTTAACTCGTATTGAGGTACTTACTATGCCCGAACTGGGGTGGCTGTCGCGTGTCTCGACGTGTTTTGAACTCGAAGAAAATGTTTCGCATGTTTTCTTTTAACTCAATTTTTTTTACAACGATGTTCTGAACTTCTCTAATTTTACGACTTGTACTTTTTACCATTTGAATTGCATAGGGTTTCTTTTTGCTTGAACTTTTACAATTTGAATTTCTGTCATTTCTTTTATTCTGAATGGACCACCAGTTTTAACTCGTACTGATCAATATTTTTAATTAAACCATTTTTCCTTTCATCCGACAGAAATATTTTCCACACATAATACACGTACATGAATCATATTACCCATAGCACCGGCGTGAACACAAAAATCATCGCCCTATTCTCGGACAGAACTTTTCAAGCACCCACATGAACACAATAATAATCATCAGAACTTTTCAAGCACCCACATGAACATAATAATCAGTAGAAGAAAAAGAATTGATCTATATGTGATCCATCACAAAACAAAGCATGCATGCATACATATATCACAAGTTCAGAACATCACAGCTCACAAGCACATCCTCTACGCTTTGGACCTTGCGAATTGCTGCAGTCCCAACACTCTATACGTGGCCATAGTGATGCCTCCGCTTCATGTCACACAGGGGCGCGCACGATGTTCGTCTCGCCGCCGCTGTTATCAGACAGGTAGAACAGTGGCAGCCTACAAAACAGCCTCAAACATCGTCTGCTGCTTTTGTGGTGACACCTCATGTGGTCATGCAAGACAACACTGTTTCCTTTTTTCATCTTTCTAATATATATTGAACTGCTACTACCAATAACAGAAATTGTAGACTGCCATTGTTTCTGCAAAGATAACCACTGTTTATCTAACTAGAGAACTATAGATTTTATAAAAGGTGAACTACTAACCAGATAGCTACAAAATTTAGCAATGGTGAACCAGAGAGCTACGGAATTTAGCAAATGTGAACTCCTAACCAGATAACAACAGTTTTTTCAGGAGTGGTTGGGATCTTGCGTTGGCAGTGGGGAGCCGTGGCCGGAGCATGGTGGAAGATGATCTAGAGCGTAAGCTCGAGCATGATGGAGTTGTGGACTGACGGCTCTGGTGAAGTGGAGCTGATGGAGGCGGGGTTCACGAGCAGCCGCTGGGCGCGCCAGGATTTGGCTCTGTAAAGATGAAGTGCAAATCACATTAAAGGTGAACTAAATATCTTCCTAGCAACCTCGTCCAAATGCATTACTCATAACATGATCTATAGAGAGACTTACATCCCAAATAAAATACATGCAGAGATGGGCGGCCACCAGCTTGTTTATATTTGAAATTTTAAGAAGCCAATGAACTTCAGCATGACAAGTAGATCAATACATCATGCAACTTACGTAGTTGCTTAACTCTAAACACATGGTCAAAATTTCAGTCACTTAAGTACCATAACAATAAAGCATTACCACACTGATTTACTTGTTTTACTATTAAAAATGGGTTTCAAACACAACTTCTAAGCAGACAGTGCTTACTTTTGCTCTCCCACTTGGAGTGAACAGGCAAAAACAGAATGCATTACTTGCACTAACATTCGGGAAATCCAATGAACACAAAAAACATTAGAATTATTCCGATACCTCAGGCGAATGGCTCTACATGGAAAATCTTATGTAATTGGACTTACAACCAGCAAGTAGATGAAATGAACAGAATACAAATACCCGTTGTACTATACACAAATAACATGGAAACACAGATGAAATCGAACTTATGATTGAAGCTACTTTGTAAGTTGTACTGATCAGTACTTTGTAAAAAAAAATCTAAACTTGTCATATCCTCGAGTTTGAACTGATGTAAATAATTTTTGCCAAATTGCTCCAGGTTTCTGTATGGTACGCACACCACCTTGATGAGCCAATGTACAAGTTCATATCACTTGAACTAATTGGAGAATAATATGCGAGCTTATAGCATTTGATCACTTGAACTTATAGCAATAGAAACAAGAAATGTGTACGGCCTCCGACCTGTGGAAATTATAAGAAATTTGTAAATACTAGTACCGCAACCAACATTTATAAATACTAGTGAACTTGAACTTATGGTCTCTCGAGATCTGATCTGATTGTGTTACAAGCATACACACAAAAATATTTAGAAGAAAATGGCTATATCTCTGATGCAAACTTAATTTTAGTAGCAAATGTTTCATCTTTTGACACATCAAAACCACTAGCTACAATTTTTTTGCTTCCAATCTTTGAACTGAGCAAAATTATGATTTTTTTTGCTCCCAACCTCCTGCATATATATTTTCGAAGTGATATTTTTCTTTCATTGAACTGATCTAATTTTTGTATTTCAATTGTTTTAAAATATGTAGTTGAACTTATAGATTTCCATTTGTAATTTTTGCTCTTATAAATATCCTGTGTGTTTGTTTACGTACTAAAAACAGAATAAATACTGAACTTAACGGAAACAACAATACTTCCTACTTGTCCCAAGACACTCGTTGAACGTGTGGCGGCGTGCACCAGTGCCGGCAAAAGCTCGTACGTGAAGGAGCGTGGCAGGAGGTGCTCGGACAGATAAGGGAGGAATAGTTGGACTGATGTGAGCCCCATACTTGGATGAGGACCGGAGGAAGTAGTCCGTGTGGGCGGCGGGGGCTGCCTGTAGAACTGAGCTTCTTTTTTCTTGCAATCCGTCCAACGTCCCTCGTGCTGCAGTACAGAGAGAAACAAATTAAGAAGTAGCAATCATATCATCATAGACAAAAGAACTTGCAGCTGCTGCTATGTGTATGGATTGCATGTTTTTATTCTCCTCATTGCCTGCATTGTGTACTTCACCCTTAGCCTGCTTGGTATCCTTTGTGCTAGTTCAGTAGCCGCTCGCCGCGCACACCTGCTCGATGGGAATTTACACAAACTGTTTGGAATTAGGAATTGAACTTTAGTAAAATTAGAAACTGAACTGAAAAAGAATTAGAAATTGAAGGAAAATAAAATAAGAAACCGAGTGACCTAAAAATAAGAATGAACTGAACTAAAATTGGAAATTGAACTGAATAAAAATTAAGATGTTGTCGATGTAAGAAGGGCTTCTCTTTTGCAGGTAGCTTATGCGCCGTCGGCTAGCTTTGGTTGTAAGCGTCTGTGTGGTTTACACCTACCTACTAAGGATGATCAAACACTATATTTGTGAGTTCTAGAAATCGGGAGGAAATCATCTCTCATAAAAGAAAGAAACAGATATGTTGAGACTTGGTTTTCAGTTCACACCACTTAAGCTAGTCGTACTGAAGTACTTGTGTTCCTCTCACTCACTTATACTACATGTTGATGCTTGCCATCTCGTTCGTTACATACTACATAGGCAGAGGCTACGCGTACTGTGGTCAAATCAAATAATACAAGACTCTATACGTATCAGACCTGACTGAGGATGCTGCCGGTCTTCTTGTCTTTGTCAGTGAAGAGGCAGTCCTCTGCAGTACGCACGCAACAAATTAAAATAAGAAATGAAACTACACTGAACTAAAAATAAGCTACAAATTTCAATCAATTCGATATTCATCAGCTACAAATTAAAATAAGAGTCCTTGGTACGAGGAATCAGCTACAAATTTCAATCAATTCGATATTTATCAGTACTAGCACGGCTAGAAAAGTCCAGAACTGTAGCAGCTGTCACTGAACTTGCATATTTTTTTCTTTGAGCTTATTTAGGAGATATATCAAATTTCATAGGCATTTTGACAAGAACTTATAGAGCATCATTTGTTTTTTACACAGAAGCAGCATGAGATTGAATGATAGCAGCATCAACACAAGATTCTCCTCTTTTTTTGTACAGGATGCTTAAAAAAACAAGCACATAGGTGTAGCTAAAAGCACACAGATAGTAGTGTTACTTACAGGAAGATATTCCTCTTCTCTATACCTATTCCAAGTGCCTCAAGTTGTTCTCCCGTCGGTATAGGCGCGTACTGACGGTTCGGATCATAGTTCGTCTCTCCAAACATAGGAACATAACTACAGGGTAAGCATGCCTCGTATTAGGACTCGAGGATGCACATGATACTAGCAAAGAAAAAACATAGCATTGCAGGTACCGGCGTGGAATGAAGTTGCTGGACAGACCGGTAAGGCCAATGTATTCATCCTACTACTATTTTCTGTCCTCCTAGCTGAAGGTAGTTGGTGTAGACCACCCCGACTGAAACCTTGTTCGCATTTCACCGTCCATGACGTGGCTGCTACTCCTACACTGCCTCTGCCAATTTTTTGATTAACTCCCATTTGAAGAAACATGTTTTAACAATATTTTTCCCACCAAAAGTGTGAAGAAATGCTACCTAGTTTTCACATATATTTGCTAGAACAAGTTAAGAAGTACAAGTACACATGCACAGAATAAGACTTAGGTTTGCTAGCAAAATAATTAGTACACATAGCTCCCACTTGAGAAGTACAAGTGCAAACGGAGTCACCTGTGCTGGAGCTATCTAACATATTCCCAAACATGGTTCAAGCATGTTTTAGTGCAATAAAATAAGAGAATGGATCAAAAGCTGGAACCTAGAACTGTACTTACGTTGCGGTGACCAATATAGCCATCGTTATTGGGAAGAAAAACATGGTGATGTTTTCGGAAGAAAAAATGAGCAAAACAGGAGATATTATTATACATTGATTGTATGTTGAATCTCTAGTTCCTGAACTTTTATGAACTAACAGCACACAACACATCACTCTGTCTATATGTCCCTGCTGAACTTCTGTTGGAGTATAACATGTTCTGACGCCAGCACACAATGTGTAAGGAGTAGCCCTATTCTTTTCCATGTGAATGTTTAAGAGGAAAATCAACCTTGCGTTGCAGGAGAGAAGAGAAGTCTATGGGCGCGGGGAGACGATGGTGTCTGTTCCCCTCCGGCACCGACATCCAGCAGGGAGCCTCAAACAGTAAATTTGTTCACCTGCACAATAGTTGTTTTAAAAGTTTGTTTAGGTAAAAATACATGGTTCAACATGAAGGATTTTTAGCTATGCTACCTTTTGTAGCTAACTCTCACAGGATTAAACAAAGTAGAGTAAGACAGGGGATCAGCAAGAAGTAGGTGTTCTTTTGTACTTGAACTGTCCATCGGAAGATGGAAATGATTGTACTAGCACAGGACAATTCGCATGTACACTAGTAGCACATATGCACTGATGCGTACACACTAGTACTAGCACGGGGGATGATGAACTCGAACTGTCAAACAGAACACGTTCTTGAGAGAGAGAGAGACAGAGAGAAACTGTGGCATGGGAGGCTCACCAGGAAGGGGAGGAGCTGGAGTGGGGCACGTCAGGGTAGCCAGAAGCACCGCCGCTGCCGGAGGCTAATGTCGTTGGATCCATTGGCGCCGCCGCTGCCGGATGACCGTGGGCGTGGGGCAACTATCGTGTGGCGCGGAGCTGCTCGCCGGAGGGAGCGTCGGGCGCGCTAGTAGAGTTGCTGGAGGGGGGGGGGGGGGGGGGGGGCGGCGCTAGAGTTAGCCCAGCGGCGGAGGTGTTCGCCATGGCCGCGGGAGGCGGCGACCTCCATGACCTCGACGTCGTGCCGCGGGGATTCGCAGACAGGGTAGCGGTGGGGGTGCGACAGGTGCCACGGCCGCGCACGAGGTAAGGCACGCCGGCGGCGATGGCGCGCCGCTTGGCCAAAGGAAGGAGGAGTGGGGGAAGTGGCGCGCTTGGCCGGAGAAGGGGGGGGGGGGGGGGGCAGGGGCAGCGGCGCGCTTGGCCGGAGGAGGAAGGAGGACCGGGGGTGGCGGCGAGCTTGGCCGGAGGAGGAAGGAGGCCCTGGGCGGCGGCGAGCTTGGCCGGAGGAGGAAGGAGGCCCGGGCGGCGGCGCGCTGGTGGGAGCGGGCTCGGGTGGCGGCGGGATGAAGGGGTGGATCGGGGTCCTGGTGAAAGACGACGGGGGTGTGGGAGCTTCGGTCAGTTACCAGATTGGCGTCGATCGATCTATATAGGGCGCGGCGTAACAGAATAATATTCGATTACCGGTAACAGAATAGTCCAGCCCTATATATATATATATATCCATATCCATATCTAGTATTAAAATAAGGTGATATTCTTAGTTTCGTCTCGCGTCCCTATTAAAGCAAGGTGATATTCTTAGTTTCGTTCCGCGTCCAGTTCTGATGATATTTTGTACCCGAGGTGGTACTATTTTTTCACGCTGCGCAAGCTCGCTCGCACGTTTTTGTTTCTGACTCGCACGATCGCTTGACTGGGCCCGTTTTTGTTTTTGGCGCTCACGATCACTTGACTGGGCCAGCGTGGGCGATCGAAGCCCATCCAGGCAAAAAGAAAAACGGCGGGCGTCCAGCACTTTTATGGGCTATGAGTGGGCTTCATAAAATCAAGTAAAAGTAGTTCCCATGGAACATATAAACCTTCTTAGACTACCCGCGTAACCGGAGGCATTGAGCGCGCAAGAAGTTTTTGACCACAGGATCGAGTTACTCGCGTAGCGATAGTGTTTATTTTGGCTGCTGCCGTCTGGTCAGCCGTCCATTCTTTTCCACGTTCTTGGCGACTTCAACAGAGGATGACGGGTGGGGTCATGAGCCCGTGGGGACCAGCGACCAGAGTCTGGGTTTCTCTGGATGCTACGTGAAGATGGGCAGTGCATGGGCTGTTTCTGATTGGCTAAGGCGATGCCAGAAGGTGGATTTTCGCTAGTTTACTCGACTGATCTCTAACCTGCTGCCTTCGGTGGTCCCTGTTGTCGTTTAAGCCCATCTCTCAGTGTATTGAGTACACGGTTGAACCAAAGGAGGGGCGAGGAGAGCCGGGACCAATCCTCTCCCGAAAACCTAGCACACCGGAAAAAAATTCTATGAGACCAGGTCTCACGAATTAGCAGGTGAGACCCATTCTGATAGATGACACGTGGCATTCATAAATCACAAAGCATCCACCCTACCCCCCACCTGAAATCAGGAGGGGAGAGATTAGATGCTTTGTGATTTGTGAATGTCACATGTCATCCATCAGGGCGGGTCTCACCTGGTTTATATGAGACCTGGTCTCATATAATTTTTTTCCTAGCACACCAGGCCCCAATCCTCTTCGTCCTCGAGCCCCACGCCACACTTCTTCCCTCACGGCGCCGTCCAGCCTCCCCTGCTCCTCGACCATCCGCCTCTCGCGCCGCCGCCTTCTATTCCGTGCCTCTTCCCCGGCGCCTCGGAGGCGCTCGTCGCTGGACCCTCGCTGCCGGCCTCCTCATCCTCTTTCTTCCTCGACGATGTCGTGCTCCTCGCCCGCTGCACCCAGGCCGAACAGGCACCGGTGACACCGTGAGTAGGAGGAGCTCTTCCAGGATGACGGCAGTCGGAGGAGGATCCCGGGTCAAGGGCACCCCTGGCCCTGGGACTCGCTGTGAAGAAGCCACCGGACGAGATGCTCGAGCTGGGCGACGGCCTCCTCTTGTCTGCCTGGGAGAGTCCTCGTTGTTTTGGATGGGTTGCAACGGCCAGATGACCAAGGTATGTATTCTCCTCCCCTTCTCTTTTCCTTGCTTCTCACATGTTCACATAATTTCTCAAATTGTGATCTGGTTTTTAGGCTGCAGATGTGACCACCACCTGTTTGTATAAATGCTTAAGGAGGACTGCTCAGGGGAGGACAACATGTATGTTTGAAAGAGAGGGATGTAAAAGAGGGGGCTGGAGTAAGAGGAGAAGAGGAAGGAATGGAACCACTTGATGTCTCTTTGTCATCGACGCCATCCCGCCATTACGGAGATTTTGTTGTGCTGATGTTTCCGTTTCATGCCATTGTCCACGAGTTCTACTTGCTGCTTATTTCCAATTAAGTATTTAGTTCCATAATGCTCTGGCCAACCTATTTTATTGCAACATTTGTGGTTCTTTTGTGCCAGATTAGGTGTTTGTATTGTTTCCGAAGTTCTTATGGCATACTTTCTTAAGATTTTTATTTGTGACACTTGCAGAAGTGCGGTTCAACATTAGTTAGTAAAATGCCCAGTAAGTTACTAAGGTGTAATGTAACTGCAATCCTTGAATGAATTAAGGTTCGCCTTGTTAGCTAAAAGATTTATGGTTTGATCCAGATCAGAAATTGCTTTCTTATGTGCTGGCAAAACATGATAAGCAGGTAATAAGCCCTCACTCCTTTGGGCAGATAGTTGTTGGATGTATTGCCATGTGACAGTATGTAGTACTCCCTCTTTTTTATTTGTGCCACATGGCAATACATTTCCTGAATCTTGTTATTGCGAGCCCCAGTTTGCTCATCTGATGCATACCCCAGATGCAAGTCCAGAGTAGTTATATAGCATTACATGGCAAATCGATCTTTTCTTGTGGTTTAGTAGTTGCAGCTCTATCGGCCATAGAAGAAAGCAATTGGATTTTTTAATCTGCACATGTGGGATTGCTGGGTGTAGATAGGATAATAAGATACCACTACAAACAATGGCAAAATACATTTTACTTAGTATCTTGCATAAATACGTACTCCCTCCGTTCCGAATTACTTGTCGCAGGTATGGATGTATCTAGATGTATTTTAGTTGTAGATACATCCATTTCCGTGACGAGTAATTAGGAACGGAGGGAGTACATGTGTGTATTAGACTTCTCTAGCTAACCTCGAGCATTAATTGTACATCTTGGTAAATGTACTTAGTTGCTTAGTTTACTGGCAGTTACGAATAGTCAGAGCACATACATGCTTGGTTTTACTTAAGTTAGCAGCTGCCATCCTGTAATTACTAAGAACTGATATGTGGAAATTAGACCTGAAGAAAGTGTGCCTCCCTGTTTTCCGGAGAGAATTACTTCTGGTTACATACTATGGCCAAATTAAGTAGGCTTATATAATAAGCTTTTTCATATTTTTTTCTTATAGAAACTGAACTGTTATTTTGTTAATATATCATAGTCATTCTTAAAGACCCTATGGCTGGTTGCCAAACATGTGCAATAATTACTTGCTGAAGCACATGTCCTAATTTATCATGGGTTTTGTTGGCGCTTTCATATCCAGCATGATTAATCAAGGTTATTACAAAAAACTTGCAGGTTTAGTCAACCAAGGGAGTGCAGTTGCAACGCTGGAAAACTTGCAAGGCACAGAAGGAAGATCCATCAACTATGTAGTTCAATAGGTAAATCAATTTCACACTGGTGAGAACTCCAAAACTTTGCTTTCCCCTTGACACAACTTCGATTTTGCTTCTCCTATTTATCTCATGTTGTGCTTTTTATTTTTTTACTTTTACCCTCTATATCCAAATTCAGTAGCGTACCAAATTGGAATAACATTCCTTCACTCGTGGTCGTACCGTAATGTTTGCCTTTCCCAGTCAGCAAGAACCATCTAGCACTAATGCTTGTTCTTACATTTGGTGGCACTGCTTCAGTGGATGTCATGATATAATCCATTTTAAGTGCAGCTCACTACAAATTAGAAAGTGTTTGATCTTACATACTCCCTCCGTTCGGAATTACTTGTCCAAGAAATGAATGTATCTATATGTATTTTAGTTGTAGATACATCCATTTTTGTGACAAGTAATTCCGAACGGAGGGAGTATATTTTTAATTGCAACACCGTCAGTTCCAACCATGGACATGTCATCAGGGTAACCGACTGCTAGGTCCCAGTGTTTTCGATATACTGGTTACTTTTCGTTGACGAAGGGACTGATAGCTAACCCGTGCTATTTTCTGAACATCATATGTGGAAATAAATTTATGTGACAAGTCAGTATCTTTGTGAGATAGGAAAAACAGATGCCCATAATCTTTACTTCTTGCTATAAAATAAAAAAATCTGCAATAAATTAAATAGTCAGCGTAGAAAGTTGGCTGGGAACTCCTAAAATTACTTTGCAGTGAGAATGATTATAGGGATAGGATAAAAGAAGGAAAACATGAACCCAACCTACATAAGAAATCAACATTTTCAGTTATCTTGTGACTGTTGCTAAAATAGTTCACCTGATTCCAGTTCTAAATATAACTATAACTCATAGTTGAGCTAAAGTTGTACCCACTAAGTCTGGTGATAGGGCTCGGGCGACCTAGCCGCCGCCGCCCCCACTCCCCTTTACTCCCTCGCTCCACCCGCCACCGCCGGAGGAGGCCGACGAGCAAAGCCCACTCGGTGGATGGCGGTGGTGGGGCACCCTCGTCGCGCGCCGCAAGTCTTCGGCCCTGGACGAAGGCCTGCATCCGGCGGCGGCTGCGTCTGGCCAGGCGCGGGCAAGCCGGGGTGGCGGCCCCGGGCTCGGCGGCGGCGCTGTTTCCTCCTCTCCCTCGTCGGGAGAGTGGGGGGCGGCGCTGAGGCTGGCCATCGTCGATCTGGTGCGGCGCATCTGGTGGTGTGCGGCGTGCCTGTGGGTTCGGCCGTGAGGACGGCGAGCCGTAGGCGTGCCAGATCTGGAGGTATTGCCCCTCTCCCTTCCATGCATCCCTTCCCAGTCCCCGGTTCGTTTTGGATCTTGCCGGATCCACCTCCGGTGTGTTCTGATGGAGCAGATCGGTGTCCGGGGGAAACCTTGGCTGCCTTAGGCTGACCGGCAGCGGCGACGCCGATTTTTGGCGCCGCTTTCCTCCTTGGGGGCGTTGCTGAGGGCACCATCTCTCCTCTCCAACCCATGTCCGGGTGAAAGCCCAAGATCCGATGCGGATCGGGCGTCGGCGGCGCCCTGTGCACCGTAACCTTCCTGGAGGCGACGCCAAGGACATTGGGATCGGATGGAAGGGTCTGCAGGTGAGGGGTGGGGGTGTGCTGCCTCCCTTCGGTGGAGCGGTGTTTCGTTCTACGTATTCTTGGCGGCGGCTCTTGGCGGCATGGAGCAGCGGAGGCTTGGCGTCAGATGTGTGGTGACGGACACGCGCAGGAGGTCGACGCTGTCTGGCGTCGTGGTGGCGTCGGCGGCAGCGAGACCGGGCAAGGCCGTTACAACAGTACAGCTTTGAAGATGGATATGTGGTAGGTGGTTGTGGCGGCCTCATACCCGGCGGGCGGCCTGGTTGAGGAGCACGCCGGACTGGTGGGTGCCCATACCCGACAGGCGTCCAGGTTGGGACCTCAGGTCTTAGATGTTAGGTTTGGCTGCGAGGTCTGTTTGGTATTAGGCCCAGACCATCAGCGCCCCTTCATCAGTTAGATAGGAGTAGCGACAGAGGTTGCGAAGATGGTGACTTTGGTCTTACTGTTGTACGACTTTGTAAGGTTTTGTGCTAATAATTAATAAAGTGGCCGTATGCATCGACCAGATGCAGAGGCCGGGGGTATTCCTCCTTTTCGAAAAAAAAACTAAGTTTGGTGATATGCTTTATATTGTGAGACTAACAGAGTATTTGTTTGCCTTTGGAAACTACTTGATGCTACGGGGTCCTATAAACAGACGTATAAATGTATTTATAATTCTGTTGGTGACAGCAGTCTGAAGGAAGAAATCTGAACCATGAATATGCTCTACATGCATTACCATAGCAGTGGATAAATTATGCACAAATGGTTACTCTCAAGAAATCTTCAATTTTAGTACTTAATGTTGCACCATGAGAGATAAGTAGGCGAAGATGACCACTGAGTCTTGCCTTGACCTAGAGCAAGCAAATGCAACTATTTCTTTTAGCAAGATATAGACACTGAGTACAACTGTGACTGATATTTCATATATTGTTCTAATATTTTATATATTGTTCTGAAAGTAATTTTCTACGGGTTCTTAGTTATGAACACAATACCTTGTGAAAAGCCAGCATGTCAGCGAAAGGTGAAGCAATTTCTTGTGTGTAGCCTGCTCAAATATGCATTTAACATAATCGAACTTACTATCATGTATCGAATGTCTAGCATTGAAATCATAGATCCATCGTGCACAACTTGAATTGTGTCTTTTGTATTATTACCATATGGCAGTACCTTTGTTGTGCCTCTAATTAGATTGCAAATCCGAGGATTTTTGTCGATCTAGCATTACTATCAAATAAAATAATGTGGCTTTGTGGGTTAAGACTGATACTGATACTTCACTTTAGTTGCTAAAATATGTACCTCAATGTTTTACTACTTGTGCGAGGGTGAACATGTAAACTGTGATGGTTTCTAAAGTAGCTTATGTAGCTCTCCATTATGAAATTTTTCATCATTCTAATTTATAAAGAAATATTTGCTCGTGTTTATCTATTTTGTTTGATGCAACTCTCATCTAGAAACTAGAATATGAAACTGTTATTATCTATCAGGTGAGGAACTCATGGGCTTGTAATAGGAAAAAATAATTGCAAGTATAGTTTCAGGAAATGAATGTGTCTAATATAACGGCCAAAGAAGGCATGAGGCTATAATATCATTTTTGTTCGCATTTCTTTCAGGAAGTCACAGCTAGGGGTGGTGGGCGGACATAACCGCATGTTAGCCTTTTATGTTTTTCTGGATTAAGTGTGAGCTAGCGTTAGATTCTTTTCCTGGTACATAATTGATATGTACAGTTCCACACAATCATGATCACCATACAACAGTCTGATTAGAACCCATCTGATTGACACTGAAGCATGTAATGGGCTATCTGTAGTGTATCTCATTTTTTTTAATGCGGCATTTCCTGTATGTATATGCTAAAATCGAGTTTTTTGTCAATCTCTACGTTGTCTGAGTTTCCAATTTTTTTTCTTGCTCCGTCCTTCAAAAAATTGTGGTTGTTACCAATACCAAACTTTGTTATCTTCACAAAAAGTGCAATTTCATAGTAAGGCTGGAAAGATGATATTTTTTATGGCAGATGTACATTTTGACTATGGCAGTGACCTCTTTTATTTGTCAATGTATCGATCATATGCATAACGATCCTTACCATGCACCTAAAACTTAAAAGATACTCCCTCCGTTCCGAATTACTTGTCGCAGAAATTGATGTATCTAGAACTAAAAAATGTCTAGATACATCCATTTCTATGACAAGTAATTCCGAACGGAGGGAGTAGAAGTATTAAAGAAACACAAACTGTTTCTAAACACTGTGGGCTTGAATTTGGACCTTGTGCCATTTGACTATGTTACTCGAATAAGATAACAAACTATGCATGCTCAAGTATATATTTTCAAAGATGAGTTATCCTTCATTTTTCATCTTATAAAGTGTTTGAATTAATACACTACTAAAACATACTTCTACTAACAGAGTCAAATACTAAAACCGACTTTTATTAACAAAGTTAAATATTTTCGAAACAGTTCGGGTTTGACATGGTCTATGAGCTTGCTCAAACCCAAAGTTACGAAAAAAATGCAAATATTTTCAAAGCGTGCGTGGTTTCAAATGGTCTCTGCGCCAAATGGCGCACCAGGTCATCTAGTGGTGAGGAATCGACCACAGCACCTTCTGTATCGAGGGAACATGTGGCAACCAACAAAGCTTACATCTATTTGTGATTAATCCCACCTTGAGAGTTTATATTTAATTGCAATGACTTATATACGTTCGCTACTTGCTTGCAGTATCAACATGCCTCCTTGAGACTCAAAACCACAGAGGACAGAGACTAGCAAGGAATTAGCCCCGGGATTGTGTAGCTGCCATGCAAAAAAGGAGAAGGAGAAGTGATATCGTGGGGCTGGATTTGTGTGTCTTTATAAAGGATGCGGGATTGCTGCTAATGCATCCATAATTAAGGATAATATTTGCACAATTAAGGAAGGATTGCTGCAAGCCGGTCCTGTCATCCCGGCCGGGTTGCCTCCGCCGGTTGGCCATGAGGGGTTTGCGTGCCCGGAAGAAGTTCCTCGCGATGTGACAGCAAGCGAGCCGGTTGGTGCGCGACACAGAATCAGAATCCGCCCTATGCCAACCAAGGATAAAATGAAAGTAAATTGCTGGAAGGGAAGGGAGAATAAGTTCCCCTATTATGACACAGAATAAGAATCTGGCCTAGGCCACGAACACTTTGTAATTTAAAGAGCGATCGAATTTTGACTTGTACATTTTCTTATGAATAGCCGATTCTTGATGGTACACTAAACTTTTCTTGCTACCGAAAATCCTAAAAAGATAAAATTGAATGAGGCAAAGACAATAAGCTGCTAAGAACTCAGCAGAGCCAGGTGAAGGAGAAAGGAACTAGGAAAAAGTTGAGAACCACATATAAGCTTTAGATTAACTATCCAAAACAGGTATCATGCTTTGAATAATTGATGTGGGTGTCTATTGGCTAAAGGAGTGTGATATGTTTTTCTCCCGTTGCAACGCACTGGCATATTTGCTAGTATATATATATATATATATATATATATATATATATATATATATATATATATATATATATATATATATATATATATATATATATATATATATATGTGGGGGGGGGGGCACCGCTAGAACACAGAACATTGATTTTTAGCCGTGTGCGGTGCCCCCTCCACAGTTGACGCCTTCGGTCATATTGTCGTAGTGCTTAGGCGAAGCCCTGCACGGATCACTTCACCCTCACCATCATCATGCCATCGTGCTAACGGGACTCTCCCTCGACACTTTGCTGGAGCAAGAGTTCGAGGTACATCATCGAGCTGAACGTGTGCAAAACTCAGAGGTGTTGTACGTTCGGTGCTTGATCGGTCAGAACGAGAAGAAGTTCGACTACATCAACCGCGTTGTCAAACGCTTCCTGTTTCGGTCTACGAGGGTACATGGACACACTCACCCGTCTCGTTGCTATGCATCTCCTAGATAGATTTGCGTGAGCGTAGGAGTTTTCTTGAAATTGCATGCTACATTTTCCAATAGTGGCATCTGAGCCAGGTCTATGCGTAGATGATATGCACGAATAAAACACAAAGAGTTGTGGTCGGTGATCCTCATACTGCTTACCACCAATGTCTTATTTTGATTCGACAGTATTGCTGGATGAAGCGGCCCGGACCAACCTTACATGACCACGCTCATGAGACCGGTTCCACCGACAGACATGTAACTAGTTTTTCATAAAGGTGGATGGCTGGTGTCTATTTCTCCAACTTTAGTTGAATCAAATTTGACTGCGGCCGCTCCTTTTTGAAGGTTAAAACAACAAACTTGATAAATCACCATTGTGGTTTTGATGCCTAGGTAGGAACGGTTCTTACTAGAAGCCCGTAGCAGCCACGTAAAACTTGCAACAACAAAGTAGATGACGTCTAACTTGTTTTTGCAGGGCATGTTGTGATGTGATATGGTCAAGACATGATGTGATATATGTCATTGTATGAGATGATATATTTTGTAAAAGTTATTGGCAACTGGCAAGAGCCTTATGGTTGTCGCTTTATTGTATGAAATAGAAACATCGTGTAATTGCTTTACTTTATCACTTTGCATTAGCGATAGTTGTAGAAGCAATAGTTGGCGAGACGACCACGACGCTATGATGGAGATCAAGGTGTCAAGACAGTGACAATGGAGATCATGACTATGCTTTGGAGATGGAGATCAAAAGCACAAGATGATGATGGCCATATCATGTCACATATTTTGAATGCATATTATGTTTATCTTTTATGCATCTTATTTTTCTTAGTACAGCGATAGAATTATAAGATGATCCCTTACTAAACTTTCAAGGTATAAGTGTTCTCCCTGAGTATGCGCCGTTGCGACAGTTCGTCGTGCTGAGACACCACAGGATGATTGGGTGTGATAAGCTCTATGTTCACATTCAAAACGGGTGCAAGACAGTTTTGCACATGTGGAATACTCGGGTTAAACTTGACGAGCCTAACATGTACAGACATGGCCTCAGAACACTGGAGACCGAAAGGTCGAACGTGAATCATATAGTATATATGATCAACATAGAGATGTTCACCATTGAAAACTACTCCATCTCACGTGATCATTGGACATGGTTTAGTTGATTTGGATCACGTATCATTTAGATGACTTGAGGGATGTCAATCTAAGTGGGAGTTCTTAAGTAATTTGATTAATTGAGCTTTAATTTATCATGAACTTAGTCCTGATAGTATTTGCAAATTATGTTGTAGATCAATAGCTTGCGTTGTAGCTCTCCTATGTTTTTGATATGTTCCTAGAGAAAAATAAGTTGAAAGATGATAGTAGCAATGATGTGGACTGGGTCCGTAACTTGAGGATTATCCTCATTGCTGAACAGAAGAATTATGTCCTTGATGCACCGCTAGGTGAAAGGCCTGCTGCAGGAGCATATGCTGATGTTATGAACGTCTGGCGAGCTCGATCTATGACTACTCCATAGTTCAGTGTGCCATGCTCTACGGCTTAGAGTCGGGACTTCAAAGACGTTTTGAACGTCATGGACCATATGAGATGTTCCAGGAGTTGAAGTTAATATTTCAAGCAAATGCCCGAGTTAAGAGATATGAAGTCTACAACAAGTTCTATAGCTGCAAGATGGAGGAGAATAGTTCTGTCAGTGAGCACATACGTAGAATGTCTGGGTATCATAACCACTTGACTCAGCTGGGAGTTAATCTTCCGGATGATAGTGTTATAGACAGAGTTCTTCAATCACCGCCACCAAGCTACAAAGGCTTCGCGATGCACTATAATATGCAAGGGATGAATAAGACAATTCCCGAGCTCTTCGCTATGCTTAAAGCTGCGGAGGTAGAAATTAAGAAAGAGCATCAAGTGTTGATGGTTAAAAAGACCACTAGTTTCAAGAAAATGGGCAAGGGAAAGAAGGGGAACTTCAAGAAGAATGGAAAGCAACTTGTCACTCCCGGGAAGAATCCCAAGTCTGGACCCAAGCCTGAAACTGAGTGTTTCTACTACAAAGGGACTGGTCACTGGAAGTGGAACTACCCCAAGTATTTGGTGGACAAGAAGGATGGCAAAGTGAACAAAGGTATATTTGATATACATGTTATTGATGTGTACCTTACTAATGCTCGTAGTAGCACCTTGGTATTTGATACTGGTTTTGTTGCTCATATTTGCAACTCGAAACAGGGGCTACAGAATAAACGAAGATTGGCTAAGGACGAGGCGACGATGCGCGTCGGGAATGGTTCCAAGGTCGATGTGATCGCCGTCGGCACGCTACCTCTACATCTACCTTCGGGATTAGTTTTAGACCTAAATAATTGTTATTTGGTGCTAGCGTTCAGCATGAACATCATATCTGGATCTTGTTTGATGCGAGATAGTTATTCATTTAAATCAGAGAAAAATGGTTGTTCTATTTATATGAGTAATATCTTTTATGGTCATGCACCATTGAAGAGTGGTCTATTTTTGTTGAATCTCGATCGTGGTGATACACATATTCATAATATCGATGCCAAAAGATGCAAAGTTGATAATGATAGTGCAACATATTTATGGCACTGCCGTTTAGGTCATATTGGTGTAAAGCGCATGAAGAAACTCCATGCGGATGGACTTTTGGAATCACTTGATTATGAATCATTTGATGTTGCGAACCATGCCTCATGGGCAAGATGACTAAGACTCCGTTCTCTAGAACAATGGAGTGAGCTACTGACTTATTGGAAATAATACATACCGATGTATGCAATCTGATGAGTGTTGAGGATCATGGCGGGTATCGTTATTTTCTAACCTTCACAAATGATTTGAGCAGATATGGATATTTATACTTAATGAAACACAAGTCTGAAACATTTGAAAAGTTCAAAGAATTTCAGAGTGAAGTGGAGAATCATTGTAACAAGAAAATAAAGTTTCTACGATCTGATCGCGGAGGCGAATATTTGAGTTATGAGTTTGGCCTTCATTTAAAACAATATGGAATAGTTTCACAACTCACGCCACCTGGAACACCACAGCGTAATGGTGTGTCCGAACGTCATAACCGTACTTTATTAGATATGGTGTGATCTATGATGTCTCTTACCGATTTACCACTATCGTTTTGGGGTTATGCATTAGAGACAACTGCATTCATGTTAAATAGAGCACCGTCTAAATCCGTTGAGACGACACCGTATGAATAGTTTGGCAAGAAACCTAAGCTGTCGTTTCTTAAAGTTTGGGGTTGCGATACTTATGTGAAAAAGCTTTAGCCCGATAAGCTCAAACCCAAATCGGAGAAGTGTGTCTTCATAGGATACCCAAAAGAAACTATTGGGTACACCTTCAATCACAGATCCGAAGGCAAGATCTTTGTTTATAAGAATGGATCCTTTCTAGAGAAGGAGTTTCTCTCGAAAGAAGTGAATGGGAGGAAACTAGAACTTGATGTGGTAATTGTACCTTCTCTCGAATTGGAAAGTAGCTGATCACAGAAAACCGTTCCTGTGATGCCTACACCAACCAGAGGGGAAGCTAATGATAATGATCATGAAACTTCAGATCAAGTTAATACCGAACCTCGTAGGTCAACCAGAATACGTTCGCACCGGAGTGGTACGGTAATCCTGTTCTGGAAGTCATGTTACTAGACCATGATGAACCTACAGACTATGAGGAAGCGATGATGAGCCTAGATTCCAAAAAAATGGCTTGAGGCCATGAAATCTGAGATGGGATCCATGTATGAGAACAAATATGGACTTTGGTTGACTTGCCTGATGATCGGCAAGCCATAGAGAACAAATGGATCTTCAAGAAGAAGACTGACGCTGATTGTAATGTTACTGTCTACAAAGCTCGACTTGTCACGAAAGGTTTTTGACAAGTTCAAGGAGTTGACTACGATGAGACTTTCTCACCCGTAGCAATGCTTAAGTCCATCTGAATCATGTTAGCAATTACCGCAATTTATGATTACGAAATCTGGCAAATGGACATCAAAACTGCATTCCTTAATGGATTTCTCAAAGAAGAGTTGTATATGATGAAACCAGAAGGTTTTCTCGATCCTAAAGGTGCTAACAAAGTGTGCAAGCTCTAGCGATCCATTTATGGACTGGTGCAAGCATCTCGGAGTTGGAATATACGCTTTGATGAGGTGATCAAATCCTATGGTTTTATACAGACTTTTGGAGAAGCCTGTATTTACAAGAAAGTGAGTGGGAGCTTGATACGTCTCCCACGTATCTATAATTTTTTATTGTTCCATGCTATTATATTACCCTTTTTGGATGTTTATGGGCTTTACTTTACACTTTTATATCATTTTTTGGACTAACCTACTAACCGGAGGCCCAACCCGTATTGCTGTTTTTTTTGCCTATTTCAGTGTTTCGAAGAAAAGGAATATGAAACGGAGTCCAAACAGAATGAAACCTTCGGGAGCGTGATTTTTGGAATGAACGTGATCCAGAGGACTTGGAGTGCATGTCAAGAAGCTCCCGAGGCAGCCACGAGGGTGGAGGGCGCCCCCCTACTGGGCGCGCCCCCTATCTCGTGGGCCCCTCAGGCGTCCACCGACGTACTTCTTCCTCCTATATATACCTACGTACCCTGAAAACATAAAATGAGACCACGAAAAGCTATTTCCACCACCGTAACCTTCTGTATCCGCGAGATCCCATCTTGGAGCCTTCACGGGCGCTCTGCCGGAGGGGGAATCGACCACGGAGGGCTTCTACATCAACACCATAGCCTTTCCGATGAGTTGTGAGTAGTTTACCACAGACCTTCGGGTCCATAGTTATTAGCTAGATGGCTTCTTCTCTCTTTTTGGATCTCAATACCATGTTCTCCTTCCTCTTCTTGGAGATCTATTCGATGTAACTCTTTTTGCGGTGTGTTTGTCGAGATCCGATGAATTGTGTGTTTATGATCAAGTTTATCTATGAGAAATATTTGAATCTCCTCTGGATTCTTTTATGTATGATTAAGTTAACTTTCCAAGTCTCTTCGAATTATTGGTTTGGTTTGGCCTACTAGATTGATCTTTCTTGCCATGGGAGAAGTGCTTAGCTTTGGGTTCAATCTTGCGGTGTCATTTCCCAGTGAGAGCAGGGGCGGCAAGGCACGTATTGTATTGTTGCCATCGAGGATAAAAAGATGGGGTTTATATCATACTGCATGAGTTTATCCCTCTACATCATGTCATCTTTCTTAATGCGTTACTCTGTTCTTATGAACTTAATACTCTAGATGCATGCTGGATAGCGGTCGATGTGTGGAGTAATAGTAGTAGATGCAGGCAGGAGTCGGTCTACTTGTCACGGACGTGATGCCTATATACATGATCATGCCTAGATAATCTCATAATTATTTGCTTTTCTATCAATTGCTCGACAGTAATTTGTTCACCCACTGTAATACTTATGCTA
This sequence comes from Triticum aestivum, assembly GCF_018294505.1. Lineage (NCBI taxonomy): Eukaryota > Viridiplantae > Streptophyta > Magnoliopsida > Poales > Poaceae > Triticum > Triticum aestivum. Next base: position 455,197,103 of record NC_057801.1, read on the forward strand.
TCTTGAGAGAAGCCACTAGTGAAACCTATGGCCCCCGGGTCTATCTCTTATCATATAAGCTTTCAATCTACTTTTATTTGCATATTTACTTTTCCAATCTATATCATAAAATACCAAAAATATATTTATCTTATCATATTATCTCTATCAGATCTCACTTTCGCAAGTGGCCGTGAAGGGATTGACAACTCCTTTATCGCGTTGGTTGTGAGTTCTTTGTTTGTTTGTGTAGGTGCATGGGACTTGTGAGGAGCCTCCTACTGGATTGATACCTTGGTTCTCAAAAACCGAGGGAAATACTTACGCTACTGTGGTGCATCACCCTTTCCTCTTCAAGGAAAACCAACGCAAGCTCAGGACGTAGCAACAAGGATTTCTAGCGCCGTTGCCGGGGAGGTCTTCGCTCAAGTCAAGACATACCAAGTTCCCATCACAAACTCATCTCCCTCGCATTTACATTATTTGTCATTTGCCTCTCGTTTTCCTCTCCCCCACTTCACCCTTGCCGTTTTATTCGCCCTCTCTTTCTCAATCTTCTTCGCTCTCTTTCGCTTGCCCTTTTCTGTTTGCTTGTGTGTTGGATTACTTGTTGCCATGGCGCAAGATAATACCAAATTGTGTGATTTCTCCAATACCAATAATAATGATTTCCTTAGTACTCTGATTGCTCCTCTTAATGATGTTGAGTCTTGTGAAATCAATGCTGCCTTGCTGAATCTTGTTATGAAAGATCAATTCTCTGGCCTTCCTAGTGAAGATGCCGCTACCCATCTAAACAACTTTCTTAATTTGTGTGAGATGCAAAAGAAAAAAGATACGAACAATGATATTGTTAAATTGAAGTTATTTCCTTTTTCACTTAGAGATCGTGCTAAAGTTTGGTTTTCATCTTTGCCTAAAAATAGTATTGATTCTTGGAACAAGTGCAAAGATGCTTTTATCTCTAAGTATTTTCCTCCCGCTAAGATCATCACTCTTAGGAACGATATTATGAATTTTAAACAACTTGATCATGAGCATGTTGCCCAATCTTGGGAAAGAATGAAATTGATGATTCACAATTGCCCTACTCATGGTTTGAATTTATGGATGATCATACACATTTTTTATGCCGGATTGAATTTTGCTTCTAGAAATCTTTTAGATTCGGCTGCGGGAGGCATGTTTATGGAAATCACCTTAGGATAAGCTACAAAACTCCTTGATAATATCATGGCTAATTATTCTCAATGGCACACCGAACGATCCACTAGTAAAAAAGTGCATGCAATAGAAGAAATTAATGTTTTGAGTGGAAAGATGGATGAACTTATAAATTATTTGCTACTAAGAGTGCTCCTATTGATCCCAATGATATGCCTTTGTCTACTTCGATTGAGAATAATAATGAATCTATGGATGTGAATTTTGTTGGTAGGAATAATTTTGATAACAATGCTTATAGAGGAAACTTTAATTCTAGACCGTTCCCTAGTAATTCCTCTAATAATTATGGAAATTCCTACAATAATTCTTATGGTAATTTTAATAAGATGCCCTATGATTTTGAAAATAGCATGAAATAATTTATGATCTCTCAAAAGAATTTTAATGCCTTGCTTGAAGAAAAATTGCTTAAAGTTGATGATTTGGCTAGGAACATTGATAGACTTTCGCTTGAAGTTGATTCTTTGAAACTTAGATCTAATCCTCCTAAACATGGTATCAATGAGTCTCTCAAAGCTATGAGAAGTTCCATTGACGAGTGCAAAGAAAGAACCGCTAGATTGCATGCTAAGAAAGATTGCTTTGTTAAAGCGTGTTCTTCTAGTTTCCATGAAAATAATGATGAAGATCTAAAAGTTATAGATGTGTCCCCTATTAGATATTTGTTTTGCAATATGAATCTTAATAATGATGGGATTGGAGATGAGTCAACTTTAGTTAAAAGGCGTCCCAATAATTTGGAGTTTTTAGATCTTGATGCTAAATTTGGTAAAAGTGGGATTGGACAGGTCAAGACTTTAAATAGCATTGAACCCACTATCTTGGATTTCAAGGAATTTGATTATGATAATTGTTCTTTAGAAAGTTGTATTTCATTGTTGCAATCCGTTGTGAATTCTCCTCATGCTTATAGTCAAAATAAAGCCTTTACCAAACATATTGTTGATGCCTTGATGCAATCTTTTGATGAAAAACTTAATTTCGAAGTTTCTATACCTAGAAAACTTAATAATGAGTGGGAACCTACTATAAAGATTAAAATTAAAGATCATGAGTGTTATGCTTTATGTGATTTGGGTGCTAGTGTTTCCACGATTCCGAAAACTTTATGTGATATTCTAGGTTTCCATGATCTTGATGATTGCTCTTCAAATTTGCACCTTGTAGATTACACCATTAAAAAGTCAATGGGAAGGATCAATGATGTTCTCATTGTTGCAAATAGAAATTTGGTGCCCGTAAATTTTATCGTTCTTGATATAGATTGCAATCTTTCTTGTCCTATTATTCTTGGTAGACCTTTCCTTAGAATGATTGGCGCGATTATTGATATGAAGGAAGGGAACATTAGATTCCAATTTTTATTAAGGAAAGGCATGGAGCACTTTCCAAGAAATAAAATTAAATTACCTTATGAATCTATCATGCAAGCTACTTATGAATCAAGTGCCAAAGATGGCACTAGTTAGATCTATCCTTGCTTTTATGCCTAGCTTGGGGCGTTAAACAATAGCGCCAGTTAGGAGACAACCCAATTTTATTTTAGTTTCTTTGTTTTTGTTCCTGTTTAGTAATAAATTTTGCATCTAATTTATGTTTAGATGTGTTTTCATGTTTTATTTAGTGTTTGTGCCAAGTAGAACCTATAGGATAACCTATGGTGATAGTTAATTTGATTCTGCTGAAAAACAGAAACTTTGCGCTCACAAGAAAAAAATCAATAAATCACAGAAACGTGTTTTTGCATTGATTCTTTTTGCCGTATATCAATAGACAAATTTCCTAAGACGTCCTATTATGATAGGTTTTTTGTATTTCCATAAGTAACCGAAAGTTACAAATTGCTACAGACTGTTCTGTTTTTGACAGATTCTGCCTTTCGTGTGTTGTTTGCTTATTTTTATGCATCTATGGCTAGTATATAAGGGTATGAACCATAGAGAAGTTGGAATAGAGTAGATTTAAAACCAATATAAATAAACAATGAGTTCATTACAGTACCTTATGTGGTGTTTTTTCTTTCTTTCACTAACAGAGCTTATGAGATTTCCTGTTGAGTTTTGTGTTGTGAAGTTTTCAAGTTTTGGGTAAAGATTTGATGGACTATGGAATAAGGAGTGGCAAGAGCCTAAGCTTAGGGATGCCCATGGCACCCCAAGATACTCAAGAATAGCCAAAAGCCTAAGCTTGGGGATGCCCCGGGAAGGCATCCCCTCTTTCGTCTTCGTTCATTGGTAACTTTACTTGGAGCTATATTTTTATTCGCCACATGATATGTGTTTTGCTTGGAGCGTCATGTATGATATTAGTCTTTGCTTTTTAGTTTACCACAATCACCCTTGCTGTACACACCTTTTGGGAGAACCCACTTGATTGTAATCTATTAGTATACTCTATGTGCTTCACTTATATCTTTTGAGCTAGATAATTTTTGCTCTAGTGCTTCACTTATATCTTTTAGAGCACGACGGTGGCTTAATTTTGAAGAAATTGTTGATCTCTCATGCTTCGCTTATATTATTTTGAGAATCTTTTAGAACAGCATGGTATTTGCTATGGTTATAAAATTGGTCCTAGAATGATGGGCATCCAAATTGGGTATAATAAAAACTATCATAGAAAGTGAATTGGATGCTATGGTCAACTTGATGCTTAATAATTGTTTTGAGATATGAAGGTGGTAATATTAGAGTCATGCTAGTTGATGTAATTGTGAATTTAAGAAATACTTGTGTTGAGGTTTGCAAATCTCGTAGCATGCACGTATGGTAACCGTTGTGTGACAAATTTGAAGCATGAGGTGTTATTTGATTGTCAACCTTATGAGTAGTAGTCGGGGACGAGCGATGGTCTTTACCTACCAATCTACCCCCCTAGGAGCATGCACATAGTGCTTGGTTTTTGATGACTTGTATATTTTTGCAATAAGTGTCAGTTCTTTATGACTAATGTTGAGTCCATGGATTATACACACTCTTACCTTCCATCATTGCTAGCCTCTTCGGTACCGTGCATTGCCCTTTCTCACCTTAAGAGTTGGTGCAAACTTCGCCGGTGCATCCAAACCCCATGATATGATACGCTCTATCACACATAAACCTCCTTATATCTTCCTCAAAACAACCACCATACCTACCTATTATGTCATTTCCATAGCCATCCGAGATATATTGCCATGCAACTTTCCACCGTTCCGTTTATCATGACACACATTATCATTGTCATATTGCCTTGCATGATCATGTAGTTGCCATCGTATTTGTGGCAAAGCCACCATGCATAATTTTTCATACATGTCACTCTTGATTCATTGCCCATCCCGGTACACCGCCAGAGGCATTCATATAGAGTCATACTATGTTCTAGTATCGAGTTGTAATTCATGAGTTGTAATTAAATAAAAGTGTGATGATCATCATTTTTAGAGCATTGTCCCAAAAAAAAGGCCAAAGAAAAAAAAGAAAAAAACAGGCCAAAGAAAAAAAGGAAGTACCAAAATAAAAAAATAAAAAAAATAAAGGGGACAATGTTACTATCTTTTTCCACACTTGTGCTTCAAAGTAGCACCATTTCTTCATATAGAGAGTCTCATTTGTTGTCTCTTTCATATACTAGTGGGAATTTTTCATTATAGAACTTGGCTTGTATACTCCAACGATGGGCTTCCTCAAATTGCCCTAGGTCTTCATGAGCAAGCAAGTTGGATGCACACCCACTTAGTTTCTTTTGTTGAGCTTTCATACATTTATAGCTCTAGTGCATCCATTGCATGGCAAACCCTACTCCTCGCATTGACATCAATTGATGGGCATCACCATATCCCATTGATTAGCCTCGTCAATGTGAGACTTTCTCCTTTTTTTGTCTTCTCCACATAACCTCTATCATTATATTCTATTCCACCCATAGTGCTATATCCATGGCTCACGCTCATGTATTGCATGAAGGTTGAAAAAAGTTTGAGATTACTAAAGCATGAAACAATTGCTTGGCTCGTCATCGGGGTTGTGCATGATGAGAGCATTCTTGTGTAATGAAAATGAAGCATGACCAAACTATATGATTTTGTAGGGATGAACTTTCTTTAGCCATGTTATTTTGAGAAGACATGATTGCTTAGTTAGTATGCTTGAAGTATTATTATTCTTTATGTCAATATGAACTTTTATTTTGAATCATTTGGATTTGAACATTCATGCCACAATAAAGAGAAATACATTGAGAAATATGCTAGGTAGCATTCCACATCAAAAATTCTATTTTTATCATTTACCTACTCGAGGACGAGCAGGAATTAAGCTTGGGGATGCTTGATACGTCTCCCACGTATCTATAATTTTTGATTGTTCCATGCTATTAATTACCCGTTTTGGATGTTTATGGGCTTTACTTTACACTTTTATATCATTTTTTGGACTAACCTACTAACCGGAGGCCTAGCCCGTATTGCTGTTTTTTTGCCTATTCCAGTATTTCGAAGAAAGGAATATCAAATGGAGTCCAAATAGAATGAAACCTTCGGGAGCGTGATTTTTGGAACGAACGTGATCCAGAGGACTTGGAGTGCAAATCAAGAAGCTCCCGAGGCGGCCACGAGGGTGGAGGGCGCCCCCCCCTACTGGGCGCGCCCCTTATCTCGTGGGCCCCTCGGGCGTCCACCAACGTACTTCTTCCTCCTATATATACCTATGTACCCTGAAAACATAAATGGAGACCACGAAAAGCTATTTCCACCACCGTAACCTTCTGTATCCATGAGATCCCATCTTGGAGCCTTCGCCGGCGCTCCGCCGGAGGGGGAATCGACCACGAAGGGCTTCTACATCAACACCATAGCCTCTCCGATGAGTTGTGAGTAGTTTACCACAGACCTTCGGGTCCATAGTTATTAGCTAGATGGCTTCTTCTCTCTTTTTGGATCTCAATACCATGTTCTCCTTCCTCTTCTTGGAGATCTATTCAATGTAACTCTTTTTGTGGTGTGTTTGTCGAGATCCGATGAATTGTGGGTTTATGATCAAGTTTATCTATGAGAAATATTTGAATCTCCTCTGAATTCTTTTATGTATGATTAAGTTATCTTTGCAAGTCTCTTCGAATTATAGGTTTGGTTTGGCCTACTAGATTGATCTTTCTTGTCGTGGTAGAAGTGCTTAGCTTTGGGTTCAATCTTGCGGTGTCCTTTCACAGTGACAGCAGGGGCAGCAAGGCACGTATTGTATTGTTACCATCGAGGATAAAAAGATGGGGTTTATATCATATTGCATGAGCTTATCCCTCTACATCATGTCATCTTTCTTAATGCGTTACTCTGTTCTTATGAACTTAATACTCTAGATGCATGCTAGATAGCGATCGATGTGTTGAGTAATAGTAGTTGATGCAGGCAGGAGTCGGTCTACTTGTCACGGACGTGATGCCTATATACATGATCATGACTAGATAATCTCATAATTATTCGCTTTTCTATCAATTGCTCGACAGTAATTTGTTCACCCATCGTAGTACTTATGCTATCTTGAGAGAAGCCACTAGTGAAACCTATGGCCCCGGGTCTATCTCTTATCATATAAGCTTTCAGTCTACTTTTATTTGCATCTTTACTTTTCCAATCTATATCATAAAATACCAAAAATATATTTATCTTATCATATTATCTCTATCAGATCTCACTTTCGCAAGTGGCCGTGAAGGGATTGACAACCCCTTAATCGCGTTGGTTGCGAGTTCTTTGTTTGTTTGTGTAGGTGCGTGGGACTTGTGAGGAGCCTCCTACTGGATTGATACCTTGGTTCTGAAAAACTGAGGGAAAAACTTATGCTACTGTGCTGCATCACCCTTTCCTCTTCAAGGAAAACAAACGCAAGCTCAAGACGTAGCAGAGGTCTATAGCATTTCTAATGTTATATGTGGATGACATATTGTTGATTGGAAATGATATAGAATTTCTGGATAGCATAAAGGATACTTGAATAAAAGTTTTTCAATGAAAGACCTCGGTGAAGCTGCTTATATATTGGGCATCAAGATCTATAGAGATAGATCAAGATACTTAAGTGGACTTTCACAAAGCACATACCTTGATAAAGTTTTGAAGAAGTTCAAAATGGATCAGTCAAAGAAAGGGTTCTTGCCTGTGTTACAAGGTGTGAAGTTGAGCCAGACTCAATGCCCGACCACTGCAGAAGATAGAGAGAAAATGAAAGTCATTCCCTATGCCTCAGCCATAGGTTCTATCATGTATGCTATTCTATGTACCAGACCTGATGTGTGCCTTGCTATAAGTGTAGCAGGGAGGTACCAAAGTAATCCAGGAGTGGATCACTGGACAACGGTCAAGAACATCCTGAAGTACCTGAAAAGGACTAAGGATATGTTTCTCGTTTATGGAGGTGCCAAAGAGCTTGTCGTAAATGGTTACTTCGATGCTAGCTTTGACACTGATCCGGATGACTCTAAGTCACAAATCGGATACATATTTATATTGAATGGTGGAGCTATCAGTTGGTGCAATTCCAAGCAAAGCGTCATGGCGGGATCTACGTGTGAAGCGGAGTAGATAGCTCCTTCGGAATCAGCGAATGAAGGAGTCTAGATGAAGGAGTTCATATCCGATCTAGGTGTAATACCAAGTGCATCGGGTCCAATGAAAATCTTTTGTGACAATACTGGAGCAATTGCCATGGCGAAGGAATCTAGATTTCACAAAAGAACCAAACACATCAAGAGATGCTTCAACTCCATCCGTGATCAAGTCAAGGAGGGAGACATTGAGATTTGCAATACATACGGATCTGAATGTGGCAGATCTGTTGACTAAGCCTCTTCCATGAGCAAAACATGATCAGCACCAAGACTCCTTGGGTGTTAGAATCATTACAATGTAATCTAGATTACTGACTCTAGTGCAAGTGGGAGACTGAACGAAATATGCCCTAGAGGCAATAATAAAGTTGTTATTTATATTTCCTTATATCATGATAAATGTTTATTATTCATGCTAGAATTTTATTAACCGGAATCTTGATACATGTGTGGATACATAGACAAAACACAGTGTCCCTAGTAAGCCTCTACTAGACTAGCTCGTTAATTAAATATGGTTAAGTTTCCTAACCATAAACATGAGTGGTCATTTGGTAAACGGGATCACATCATTAGGAGAATGATGTGATGGACAAGACCCATCCGTTAGCTTAGCATAATGATCGTTAAGTTTTATTGCTATTGCTTTCTTCATGTCATATACATATTCCTTTGATTATGAGATTATGAAACTCCCGAATACCGGAGGAATACCTTGTGTGCTATGAAACATCACAGCATAACTGGGTGATTATAAAGATGCTCTATAGGTATCTCCAAAGGTGTTTGTTGGGTTGGCATAGATCGAGATTAGGATTTGTCACTCCGAGTATCGGAGAGGTATCTCTGGGCCCTCTCGGTAATGCACATCATAATAAGCCTTGCAAGCAATGTGACTAATGAGTTAGTTGCGGGATGATACATTACAGAACGAGTAAAGAGACTTGCCGGTAATGAGATTGAACTAGGTATGAGGATACCGACGATCGAATCTCGAGCAAGTAACATATACCGATGACAAAGGGAACAACATATGTTGTCATTACGGTTTGACCGGTAAAGATCTTCGTAGAATATGTAGGAACCAATATGAGCATCTAGGTTCCGCTGTTGGTTATTGACCAAAGAGGTGTCTCAGTCATGTCTAGATAGTTCTCTAACCCGTAGGGTCCACACGCTTAATGTTCGATGATGATTTTGCATTATATGAGTTATGTGATTTAGTGACCGAATTTTGTTCGGAGTCCCGGATGATATCATGGACATGACGAGGAGTCTCGAAATGGTCGAGAGGTAAAGATTCATATATAGGACGATAGTATTTGGACACCGGAAGTGTTCCAGGGGTACCGGGTACGTATCGGGTCACCGGAAGGGGTTTCGGGCAAACCCCGACAAACTATATGGGCCTAATGGGCCAAGAGAGGGATATACCAGCCCCTAAGGGGCGTGCGCCCCCTATAGCCACGCGTATATCGTCTGAGGCCACGATATGAGCGAAGCTTACGGTTGGCTGAGACCCAAGTTGCCAACGGGGCGCCACAAGGTGCTTTGTTTAGGACCACCACTCATGAGGAGCACTGGCCTGGGTTGTTGATTAAGAAACCTCTGGTGCTAGCCGGTCCCTATGCAAGTTTTAGTTGTTATTAGGCAAATGGTAAAACCAAAGTTGGGCCTTGCTGGAAGAGTTTTATTCCAAGCGAACTGTCAAGAGGGGCGCATAAACCCTCACCGTGTTAGGGACGCAAAATCAAGGAACATAACACTAGTATGACAGAAACTAAGGCAGCAAGAGTGGGACAAAACACTAGGCAAAAGGCTGAGCCTTCCACCCTTTACCAATTATATATGTGCATTAATTAAATAAGAGATATTGTGATAACCCATGATATCCATGTACCAACATGGAACAACCTGCAACTAGCAACGCTATAAGAGGGGTTGTGCAAAGTGGTAACATAGCCAAACAACGATTTGCTAGGATGGTGAAAAAAGGTTAGAGGCTATCATGGCAATTTGGGAGGCTTGATAAACAAGTGGTAGGTAGCATGACATAGCGATAGCATCGAGACAACTAGCATAGCAAAGATAGTAGTGGTATCTAGGGTAATGGTCATCTTGCCTGAAATCCCGCTAGGAAGAAGATCGACTCCATGAAGAAGACGAACGCATGTAGTCGAACAAATCCTCACTATCGCAACGAAACAGGAACTATCGAGAAGAAGCACAACTAGAAAGAAGCAAACAACATGATAAACACACAACACATAAACATGACATGATGCTCACCCAAGTATGATGCATGACAAGGCTACATGATGCTACTCATGGCAAGATATGATGCATACAAGAACATCACATCAAAGCAAGTTTAAATGAGGCCAGAAACTACATATAACAATTCCGGAAAGTCCCCATAAGCAAATTTTGAAATTGGTCCAGATCTAAATAACACATTATGTTGAAGTTGTTAAACATCAAGTTAAAGTACACCATGATGATCTACGCGTCTTTCTAGTCAAGTTACATAGAAAGTTCATTTAATTCGTAGCTACGGCCTAGAAGATATGAGCAAAACAAGTTACACATGGCATTGATGCAAAATGCATTCAAACGTCAAGCACACATACTCAAATCAAGGATGCAACATGACATGATGAAACTACATGCAAAACCAAGCAAGTTACATATAGGACATGATCAAAACGGGGCAATGGTTCAACACATACACACGGAACAAGTCTAAAGACAAGCTGTCCAAAACAACAACTAGGCATCTTACAAGCAACATAACATGCTACAAGAACAAGATAGGCATAAACATGATACTTCACACTTAAAGTACAGATTACATGCTTCAATTATCATCAAGGTTCAGATTCATGGGCATCAATATTAAACCAACATGATCAATGCAACAAGCCACTTCATAATATAGATTATGACTTGGTGAAAAACTGGGCAAATACATGAGCAGAAATAACATGTTGACATGTTGGAGGCATGAAACAATGATGCTACAGTGCAATAACATATCACACAAATGCATGGAATTAAAGTACATGTTAAACATGTCAAAACAGGATTACTAAGCATCTCCATATAACCTCTAGATCAATGGCATTCATCAAGACAAGATTGCAAGTTATGACAGATTCTCAGACTTTGAGACAACAAAAGTATAAGCTACAGGAACTATTCATGGCATCAAGGGGTATGGCAAGCATGTACTAAACACCCTTAACAAAACATCATTACTAATAAAGATCATTGGAGCAATAGATTTGATGATAACTTCAAGTGAACATGGCAAGATTATATAACAGACTTGGTGAAAACTGGGCATCCTGACAGTTATAATTTCAAGCAACTTGAGGGCACCAAAATAACAAGCTACGACAGGTTATAATTGCAAACAAGGGCATGGATGGATAGAGAATAACATTTTATCAAAACATTATTACTGGACATCTCCAAAATATGCATATATTTGATGGTAGCATCAAGTAAACATGGCATCATAATATAACAGATTCAGACTTAGCAGAACAGTAACAACAAGTACCCTTCTTTGCAAGCTTGTTTCAATCAACACAGGGTAAATCATGAAAAATGGATTACACCACTACAAAGATGACATAATTATGCATCTAAACATGTAGGCATGCTGCTCAAAAGAAAATCACACAAAATGTTATGAAAAAGACAAAATGACATGTAAGAGCAGTTTTCAGTAGATTATCTCACTTAGCACTTTTGCAACTATGTTTAAGGCATCGATATGAACAGTAACATGCATGAAAAGTACACCATCATGTAGAGCATCCAAAGATTAATAATTGCGTATAAAGAACATCACCATAGGATCAACATGCGCAAAGTTATAATCAGACAAAGATGCACACATAATATGATTTGCAGGGACTTGGTGTAAAAGTCCACATCGCAGAAATGGGGCGGAGAGGTTCCGGGGACGAGCAGATCCAGGTGAGGCGGAGTGTTTGGTTCATGGGCGAGCCAATCTGGGACTGCAGCGTGTAGATCTGGGGAACTTCGGCGAGGTGGTCGCCGGTGGCGTTCTCCGGCGAGCAGGTAGCGGGGGTCAGCAAGGTGGAGGAGTGGGGTGGCGCAGATCCGGTCCGGCCCGGCTAGATCCGAGCGCTGCGGCTGGGCGGCGGCCTCCGGCAGGGTCGGGCTCCGGCGCGGGATGCAAGGCAGCGGGGCGGCGCCAGCGAGGCGGCGGCCTCAGGGCGGCGGAGGCGCGGGGCACTGTCGGGCCCGGTTCAGCCCGGCGCGGGTTGGATCTGGGCTCGGCGGGTTACATTGGCACGGTGGACGGCTGGCCACATGGCTGCTGTCATGGTTCTAAGTCTGACAGTAAGTATAGGGGGTACGAATGAGGAGGCAAGGTCCTGGCTATGGTGAGATTGTACGCAAGTGCTTACGAGTTCAGGCCCATCTCGGAGGAGGTAAAAGCCCTACGTCTCGGTGCCCTGAGGCGGTCGACTGGAATATGGGAGTATGTGTGTTATAGGGGGGTGCAAACCCTTGTGCCAGAGGAGGGGGTGGCTTATATAGAGTGCGCCAGGACCCCAACCATCCCCCGTTACAAGGAGTTCAATGTACATAAAGATGGGGCGTTACTGATAACGCCAGCCATAAAGTGCTATTAATAATCTTAAAGACTACAGAGTGAACGCCTGACCGTTGTTGTCCTAGTCGACTCCTGGTCTTCGGTAGGTCGAGTGATTTCCGGAGGGAGGCGTACCCGAGTGAGGTGACTAGTCGAGTGGATTGCACTTGACGCCTTCAATTGGTACTCCATGTTGTCCCTTGGGTGTCTTTGCTTCTAGGGTAGTGACCTTGGGTAGGGCGTATAGGTCAGGCCTATGGCCCTACCCTAGGTCTACATCATCATCATTAGCCCCCGAATTGATTGAGGTCCGAGTGAAAAGAAGGTTGAAGTTGATCTCGCCTTGACTCTTGTGCTTCACAAGTACCTATTTGGACTGGAGGTCCATGTTGGAACTTCGGCTTCGTTTCAGTCGCCTTGATCGATTCAGAAGTTGCCGAGTTGATTTATTCCATCACTCGTCGAGCGTTACTTTTGACATGAAATCTTTGGCGCGATTGGTTACGACGTATCCCGGATCTCACGGGATTCGAAATTTTGGGGAAGCGCGTGAGGCAAAGCGTGCCGTAGTAAGCGGGGTGGATAGACAGGAGCACCTCGATCTTTGTGCCATCTTTTTCGCCACATACCCAGCGCACGACTATTGTGGGATTTGATAGGATTGCACGGGCCCACACGTCAGCCACTCGGAAGCGGGTCCTTAAAAGGCGACGGGGCCGAGGCATCGACACTGTGCGCGTCCATTATCCCTCCTGCTCCTCTGCTTCTCCACCGCATCTTGCTCCTCCTCTCTCGATGCCGCCACCCCGCCACCATGATGAAGGACAAGACGATAGCGCTGGAACGTGCGAAGAAGGCGACGGGGGCGGCGAAAGGCAAGAAGACGAATCGGGGGTCGTCGTCTAGGTCTACGCTGCCGTCGGGTTGGATCCAGGGCGATTGGAACCGATCTTCGCTCCGGCCAGAGGATTTGGAGGAGCTGGCTGACTCCGGTCTGATCGTCGACAGAGCTGCGAGGTTGCCGAAGGGGGAAACGGAGCCTCAGCCGCAGTCGGGTGAGTGCGTTCTGCTCGCCACCCATGTCGACCGCGGTTTCTCCCTTCCTCCGCATCCTTTTTTCCAGGGTTTCTTGAACTTTTTTGGAGCTCAGCTCCATCACTTCTCTCCCAACACCATTATGTACCTCGCCGCGTTTGTGTCCATGTGTGAAAATTTCCTATGTTGTCGACCGCACTGGGGTCTTTTCAAACACATCTTCACAATCCGCTCCCAGTCGGTGAAGAAAGCAATTCGAGTGACGAGAGGATGCACGTGATCCAAATGTGCGGGGGTTTGGGGATCCAGAAGAGGAAAAGGAGCGCTTTCCCCGCCATGACACTTCCTGAGTCGGTCAGGGGCTGGCAGTCGACCTGGTTCTACTTCCAGGATATTGCGACTCCCAGTTAGTTGATCAGTCTTCCCCCTTTCTCTTTAGATCGCGCCCAGCAACCTTCATCGTTGAAAGTGACCACTGCAGAGAGGGTGGAGACGAACATGTTGGTCGAGAGAGTGGTCCAGTTGATCAATCAGGGTGTTACCGGCATGGACTTGTTTGAGGTGTTTCTCAGTCGACGCATCCAGCCGCTCCAGGCTCGTGACCACTCGATTTGGATGTACTATGGAGCCAACGACACTGCTCGGGTTCATCCAGAGGAGGTTACGGCCAAGAGGGTGGACCTGTGGCTGAAAGGTATTACAGGAAACAAGGACAACCCCAAGGGAGCCAGGAGAGTCAACCGATTCAGCGCCAACAACCAACCAGATAAGGTCTGGGCTCTGCTACCGACTGACTTCGATATGCTTTGTGACTATTTCTGAATCCGACTGATATTTGTTTGACTGCTTGTCTTGTAGGTTTATACTGAGATGTACTCGGTGCCCAACGACGAACAAGCTTTGGAGCAAGACCAGGAGGGAGAGGACAACACGGAAGAAAGCGGCAACTTGCAATCTCCAAAAGACGACGACGAGGAGGAAAGCGATGAGTCGGATGACAACGAGATAGTCGACTCACCACCCCGCATAGAGCGCCGATCCAAGCTCCTCCATGATTCTACGGGCGGGCGGGGCAAGACTGTGGCTCCAAGCACTCAAGCACAGAAGCGCACTTGGACTTAGACTCCCGGGCCGACGGAGAAGGTCGCTAAGCAGCCCAAGGTCATCCCCTCGAAGGCTCGGAAGACCTTGCCTAAGATAAAGATGGACGTTCCTGTTGCCTCTGGGTGTGTGTGTTCTCTTTGTTTCTATGTTGTCTTCCACTGACTGATACTTCTATTCTGACCGAGTGGATTATGAACTTTTCTAGCCCCGCAACTTCTACGACTGATATGGACGTTGACAAGGCCCTAGGTGATGAGGAAACCGACGACGCGGCCACCACCAAAGCTAGTATGCTCTATCCAACTTGAATTTATTCTGCCGATTGGATTGCTGGTCGATTGAACTCTTAAGGTTGCTTTTTGTTGCAGCTCCACGGGACGTTATTGAGCTTCTGGATGATGAGGAAGAAGTGTCTCTGAGAGAGAGAAGGAGGAGGGGTAGGGCGTCGAGTGGGAAAACCACCGAGGGTCAGGTGCTTCATTCGTCATTGGTGCTTGAGATGGTGTCCAGCGATCTGGAGATCCAGCTCGGACCAATGTTACTTTTTCCAATCCATTGTCGACTGACCGTCCATCGGGGTCGACTACTCAGCCCTCTGCCGCTCCAGTACAACTCCATGCATCCGACCATGTGGCTACTCCGGCTGCAGTGCCATCATCACTCTTTGCTGCATACCAGACTCCAAACGACCCACCGAGTGACGCCAGGGAGGCTCTTCTCGAGGTAAATCTCGTGATGGAGCAGATGCAGGTGGTGCATGAGGCCAGTCGGGTCGCTTACAATGGCAGCACCGCTCTGCATGCCAACGTCAAGGTCAGTTGATTTCCGACTGTTGCTTCACTTGTCCATACGGTGTTCTTGGATGAGCGTTTTGGAACCTATTATGTGTATCTATCATGGGTCTATCTTTCACATCCAATTGATGTCTACTACACAACCTTCTTCTTGTAGACATTGTTGGGCCTCCAAGTGCAGAGGTTTGTAGGACAATAGCAAATTTCCCTCAAGTGGATGACCTAAGGTTTATCAATCCGTGGGAGGCGTAGGATGAAGATGGTCTCTCTCAAACAACCCTGCAACCAAATAACAAAGAGTCTCTTGTGTCCCCAACACACTCAATACAATGGCAAATTGTATAGGTGCACTAGTTCGGCGAAGAGATGGTGATACAAGTGCAATATGGATGATAGATATAGGTGTTTGTAATCTAAAAAAAATATAAAAACAGCAAGGTAACAAGTGGTAAAACTGAGCGTAAATGGTATTGCAATGCTATGAAACAAGGCCTAGGGTTCATACTTCACTAGTGCAAGTTCTCTCAACAATAATAACACAATTGGATCACATAACTATCCCTAAACATGCAACAAAGAGTCACTCCAAAGTCACTAATAGCGGAGAATAGACGAAGGGATTATTGTATGGTACGAAACCACCTCAAAGTTATCCTTTCTGATCGATCTATTGAAGAGTCCGTAGTAAAATAACATGTAGCAATTCTTTCCATTTGATCTATCATAGAGTTTGTACTAGAATAACACCTTAAGACACAAATCAACCAAAACCCTAATGTCACCTAGATACTCCAATGTCACCTCAAGTATCCATGGGTATGATTATACGATATGCATCACACAATCTCATATTCATCTATTCAACCAACACAAAGAACTTCTAAGAGTGCCCAAAGTTTCTACCGGAGAGTCAAGACGAAAACGTGTGCCAACCCCTATGCATAAGTTCACAAGCTCACTGAATCCGCAAGTTGATCACCGAAACATACATCAAGTAGATCACGTGAATATCCCATTGTCACCACAGATAAGCACATGCAAGACATACATCAAGTGCTCTCAAATCCTTAAAGACTCAAACCGATAAGATAACTTCAAAGGAAAACTCAATCCATTACAATAGACTAGAGGGGGAGAAACATCATAATATCCAACTATAATAGCAAAGCTCGTGATACATCAAGATCGTGACGAATCAAGAATACGAGAGAGAGAGAGAAAGAGAGAGAGAGAGAGAGAGAGAGAGATCAAACACATAGTTACTGGTACATACCCTCAGCCCCGAGGGTGAACTACTCCCTCCTCGTCATGGAGAGCGCCGGGATGATGAAGATGGCCACTGGTGATGGATCCCCCTACGGCAGGGTGCCAGAACAGGGTCTCGATTGGTTTTTGGTGGCTACAGAGGCTTGCGGCGGCGGAAATCCCGATCTATGGTGCTCTTGGATGTTTTCAAGGTGCTAATATTAGCAGAATAACTATTCTGCACACCACTTCCGCACTGCACGCAGAACACAAGCGCACTGCATCTTCTTGATGACGAGCACTGCAATGCTTCACGGGAGAACTGCTTCATTTTTCGGTGTTCCGCCCGCGCGTTCTATGTGGAATCGGGTGTCGCTGGATGATTCAGTTTGTGTCTACATCTCATTTTAGCTTTATTCTTTCTGATTTACAGGAAAATATACTATAGTGCTTGCAAATCGACGGATTTGGAGGACGAGCTTTCTCTGTTCGTTCGTGTTCGCGTCAGATGCGATTTTTTTTGTGCTCAGATGTTGTTATTTAGTAGGAATTCTTTGATTGCGTTCATTTTAATCGGTCCGTTCACTCTATAATTTGTTAATTTTTAGGAGTTAATTTTCAATTCTTGGTATGTTGGTTGTGCGGGCGGGTGAGCTTCGTCCGCTCCTCTGTTCTTGTTGATTTTTTTGATTTTTGCCCGTCCACGCGTGTTTGAATATTGTAATTACTGTTGCTGTAGGTTTGAATTCATTGTATTGCGGGTATAATTGTCATTTTTTGAATCGCGTTTTTGAAATGAATGGTGATGCTGTTCGTCAAGTTGCCATATCTTCCATGTAAATTTTTGCGGGTGTATTGTTCGATGGTTTAGTGGCTGTAGAATTTTTAGGCGAGTTATGGAAGTGCGAGTGAAATTGACACCTCTATCAGTCTATCACATTGTCTGTAGTTTTACTGCTTTAATTTTATTTGTTGTAGTCGCGGAAACGTTGTAGTGCACTGCATTTTCTTTGGTAGCGTACTTCGTGTAGCTTTATTACAGTGGTTATGGCTGTTTATGAGATTTCTCCTTTTCGTAAACTACATTATGTGTTTACTACATTCTGTGTTCTAGATGACTGCATAATATGCATTTCTGTACTGCATTAGCAGTGTTGTTAATGATCTATTCTGCTATTAGAAGGGATGGTCCATGATGCGCTTGTGTTAGCTGAATAGTTATTATAAGAATTTTTTTTAACTGCATACTATGAGAATTGTTTTTGAACATCATTTGTTAACTACAAAGTTTTGACCATTTGAATTTCCTGGTTACTGTTCGGAGGGCTGCCTTTCGTTATTATTAGTACCACACTATGTGTTCGAGATGACTGCATTACTGCCATCAGCAACTTTGTCTAAAAGCGATGATAAAATGACGTAGTTGAGGTTGCATACTTTAAATAGGCATTGTTCAAATTGTCTGATGGACATAAATTTAAAAGCATACATCATAAGCAAAGCATTAGAAATATTGGTTGCTTCATATTATACAGCCTAGAGTGCAAAAATTGTAAACTTGATGGAGTCTTCTTCTTTGTAGAAAAAGACCATGGCCACTTCTCCGGCCTCAAAGCCATTTTGGGAGACAGAATCTTTCCAACCAGTAGTTATGTTGATGCAGTCTTCAGAGTCGATGTGGTAGTCAGCTTCCATGTCTCCATAGCCATTTTTGTGTTCTGTCTCCAAAGTAAGCTTCCCTGAACTCGGAGCATGAATTTTTATTGCGGATGGCAGTTTCTGCATATTGCAATGGGTGGATAAAGAATTTATAAGTAAACAACAAATGTTTTTGTTTTATACTTAGCATGATTTGTTTATGTTTACTTAAATAGTTACATACATATGATTGTATTTTGTAAAGTAATTGCAATGTATGAACAAACTTATATACGCAATTGACTCCTAGTTTTACTGGGATATATATTATACTGCAACATGTGTGCACTGCAATGTCAGTAACAGTGTACTTCTCCAGCATATTAATATAACTGCAACTCTTATCTACTGACCTTTTTTTTGGTACATATGTCGATACATGGTGTGGTACTGAAGAAAGATAGGTGGAAGCATCTAGTCTTAATAGCTAATAGATCTGAACAACAATACAAATTCTGTTTTGTATTTTTGTTGATATTACTGAACAAATTGATTGAACTATATATTCAGATGTGTATTTGCAGTCTAGATTATGTCCAAAAATTGTGAGTGGAAAACATACCCAACTTTCCTGTAGATCTGTGGTTGTGAGGCGATGAAGAAATGGCGCACGAAACCCCCTGTTGGGTATCATCAGGCAGCCGAGCATGCTGCGCCACTCGGTGTTGGTGAGCTGTAGGCCTTCTGCGAAGACGCATGTGTCCGCTACCGGCGCCATCCTTGCCAAGAACCCGCACTTGCAGTCCATGGCGGGTTCAGTGGAATTCCAGAGAAGAGTTGTGGATGTGATGAACCCTAGATCTACGTTTTGAGGAAAATGAGGAACGGGGGGAGGAGTTGTGTTAGTCTGTAGCACGGATGGATAAGTTTTTATGCAACCAATCGAGCAATGGAAGTAATAAATGTTGTGGTTGGCGTTAGGTGGTGGATTGGATCCGATTCAGTGAACACGAACGCATTCAAGAAGGAACAGTACTGCTTACTTGAGAATAGCGAACTGCATTGTCATATCATGACGGACTGCGAACGCGTGGTTGGGCCTGTGTTTGTGTATGGTATGTAGCATTTTTTTAATTTTCAGTGGCCTCTCTTTTTTTTTTGTTGGCCCTGTGTTCTGGTAGTGAAGACGGAATTGGGCCCAGGTCGGCCTGTGAGCACACGGCTGGTTCCCGGTGCGCTGTGTGTGCATCCTAATGTTTAGTCCCACCTCGCCCGCGGAAGGCGCGCCCGACTTGTTTATAAGCGCTGGCGAGGCATACCGGTCGAACACCTCTGTATACTTATCTGGGCGCTTATACACGATGCTCTTAGCTATATGCTCTATGACCTGTGGGCCCATGTGCAACCGGCCCCATGAACTGTGACTCAGAACGACTCGCCTTCTGTGGGCGTAGACCTATTACGAGACTGGCTGGGGCCGGTGCCACCTGGGTGGTCAATTTTTTTTCTTTTAATATTTCTGCCCTGTGTTTTTTTTTTCAATGTTGGAGTGTGCACTGCATTGATCAGGGTTCTGTACTGCATTGTATACGCATTGCGTACTGCATGTACAGTTGTCATTTTTTTTTGTTTCTGTCTTTTTGCTATCAGTTAATCTTTTTTCCCAATGTATGGGAGTGCACTGCTTTGTAAATCATACGCGTAATGCGTTGATTATGGTTCTGTACTGTACGTTCATATATTTCTGTACTTCATTGATTATTTACGTGTTTGCATTTTTCATTTTATGGTTTTGCTCTTATGTATTCTTTTTTCAAATTTAGGTTCGTGCACCGCTTTGTTGGGTATGTTAATGCTTCGTTGGACAGATTCTATACTGCATTCTGTACTGCATTCGTACACAACTTGCACTGCATGCGTCCTGTTTGCAGACTGCAACTCATTTTTCGTTTTCTGCACTACTCGAATCTAGTGATACATTAGCAGACAACAGAAAACAAATTATCACAGATATTCTGTACGACAATTTCATCACTAGCAAACTAAGTTGAGCAGAAAGCAAACTAACATAATCAGAGTTCATCATTACAAAGCGATTGTGCATGGCAAGCAAACTAGGTTCAGCACACAAGCAAACTAACTATACATAAGCAAACAACACAAAGCAAATTTGATGATAATTCTAAAAGAACGCTGGCATTCTTGGCTCCTGGCCGGCACCATCTTCTTCTTCACCAGTTAGGCTCTTCCCATCCCCAGCTGCTCCTGGCACGCTTGTTGGGTGGATCCTCCTTCTCCAGCTTTGCACGGCGAAGGCCGGCCTGGGTGAGGGTGATGCGGTTCCATATCTCGTACGCTGTGTAGGCGTCCTTTGCCGCGTACTCGATGTGCCTCCTGGACAGAGGCAGGATGGCCCAGCGCTGGTGCTCGGCGTCGGTGATCTTCTTCTTCATGTTGCTGTAGTAGTCGTTGATGAGCACGCCGGAGACGTCTCCGAGGGAGTCCAACGGCTTGGTCGCATCGGGCACCCTCCACTCCTTCTGGATGTCGACAAAGTTGGCGACCTCCAGTTTGACGCGCTCCAGCCTGGTTTTGTCGCCGTCGATGGAGAAGCCTGCAAAGGTGTACCTGGGGTCAGCGAGGAAGTTGTCGAAGACGGTGCACCTGTCAGTGTCGCTCATTTGGAAGAGCAGCACCGGGTGATTCTTGCCGATGGAGAGCTGGCAGAGGGCGGGTTTCTGCGTCGCTTCAGGGTCGTTGTCGTACTCGAGATCAATGCCGACGATCTTGTGGCACTGGAGGCTGAGGTGGCGCTCGTACTGCGCGAGGGTGATCGCCATATGCTTCTTGTCGTTGGTGTGGATGACGTGCAACTTGGTGTTGAAGTGCGCCTCCACGGCGTTGTCGCCCTTGTACTCATCGGTGAACGTCATCGCCGGTGGTGGGAGCGCAATGGATACTTGTGTTGTTGTGGATGTGGATGAGAAGGCCTTTGGCAGGGGTCTGAATTTAAGGGGAGGGCGCGGGGTGGGATGGCCTCGTCGGATGAACTGCACGATCGCGCTGATGATGCGGTTGTGCGGATCGTGGGTTGGTTTTGCATCTGTGATCGTGGGCTTGTGGCGATGGAACTGCTCCGATCGGGTGTATGTATGCGAATGTGGGTTTTTTTAAGGTGGTTTTTTTTGATCAGCACATTTTTTTAACCATCACCTTTTTCTATTCGAACGGGCATTTTGTCATGTTTTATAGATGTATACTGGGTGACAACATAACTGCATTGCTTACAATTAAGCACCGCGTCGCGTACAAATCAGAACTGCAACATTGTATACATGTGTGTACTTCATCGTTTTTTGCGTGTCTCTTGCTATATGCTTCGGCGGTCTGCATTGCGCACCGGAATGCACTGCATACTTCTACCGACCCGTACTGCATCTTGTTTTTGCCGGTACTTATTGCAATCCCTGGCACGGGACGGATAGGAAATGGGAGGGGGGGTGGGGGGGCCCACTTTTTTTTTGAACTTATTGTTTTTTCTTGGTCGGTTTTGTTGGGCCTGTGTTCGGGTATTTCAGAGACGCATGTACGTTGTCAATTTTTGGGTGGCTGGTGCCGGTATCATTTGGGTGATCAGTTTTTATTCTTTGTATGCTTTTTAATGACGTGGAGTGCACTGCTTTTTGGTAAATCATCGGTGCAGTGCATTGATCATGGTTATGTACTAGATGTGAACTTCATTCCTTACTGCATGTACAGTTCTCATTTTTATCCCGTGTTTTTACTTTTTTTGTAATCTTTTTTTTCGAATGTATGGGACTGCACTGCTTAGCAAATTACGACTGTACTACATTGTTTATGATACTGTACTGCAAGTTCGTGTACTTCCGCACAGTGTTAACTTATTCCGCGTTTGCATTTTTCTACATCCCGAAAAGAAATGCATAATGGCGTACTGCATCCCGTATAGAAATGCACTGCATTTTTCCAGCAGTGCATACTGCATTTGTTTTTTGCCTGTGCTTACTTCACTGTACGGGAGGTTTAAGGGGAGAGAGGATGGTGGGGGGCACATTTTTTTTTGTGTGGCACTTAATTGAAGGTAGACATTTTTTTTTTCTGGATGTGTTATTTTAACATGCGTTTTGTTTTTGATTTTAACTTTTTTTACGAACTGTATGTATTTTGTTTGTTGTTTTACCGTTTTTAAATTTCATGATTCTTCACAGATAACTGCATCATGTGTTTTTTTTGTTGTTTTTAGTAATATGTGCGTTTTGATGTAGACTGGCTTATTTTGTCCGGGCTGTTTTTGGGCCGGCCCGTTATTTGTTACCCTTTTTGCAAAACGCGGGCCTCCTGCGTGTCGTTTCCACGCTATTCCACCGCTCCGCTGTCAGAGAAAGAGACCGAGAACAATCTCCTCTCCTCTCTTGCAGTTTCTCCCGAGGCATCTCTCCCTCGAGCAAAACCGCCGTCGCGCGTAGCAACTGCCGTCGCCCGGAGAACCGCCGCCCTCAAGAGGTCCTTATTCCTGCATTCGGCGTTGCTGTCCGCTCCGTGAGCCTTTGCCGCCGCGCTCCCGCAGCCCTTTCCCTTCCCCGCCCCGCCTTCCCCCTTCCCGCCGCCGTTGCCGCACACTTTTCTTCGGTACGTTCCGCTTGGCTCGGTGTTGATTGTCCCCTCGCCTTGTTTTTGTGATTCTTGTAGTTGCTGTAGCTCTTTTTGCTTGTGTAATTTTTTGTAGGCAGTCGATTTTATCTCGTTTTGAAGTCGATAGTTGTGTGTAGCAATGCGGATCTAGGGTTTCGTGAGATTTTCGCCAATTTTGTTGCTTATGTCTGTCACTTCGTCCTTTGTGTTGCAGGGAAACGCTATGTCTTCGCCGAGCAGGCAGGGAGAAGGAGTTCAGGGTATGTGGAGTGATTATTCCTTAGGCTTTGTTTATTTTATTTGGTGTTTATCTAGTTTCCTAATTCATCCTGCATATTGGGTTATGCTCTGTTAGTTGTCAGCGTTCGTTTGCATTATTTTGTCATGTGATGTTTTTGTAATTTCTTTTTTCTTGTTTTTTTGAATCCAGTAGGTGATTGCAGTGCTCATAATGATACACCAATTGTCTCTCCTTGTCCTGGTGGTAAGGATCATGGTGTCGAGGGAGGACATCAAGTGAATTCGCCGATTGAATCTTCTCCTATAAGTGTGGCCCCTCCTTCTGGTATGTGGTTAATTTGTTTAGTTTTGTGTATGCTTTGTTTTATCTAGTTCGACATTTTTATTGCGAATATCCATGATTTTACTATATGCAGCACTGCATTTTATTTTTGTATGTGAACTCCAGAGTATGTACTTGTGAACTGCATTGTCGTTTTACTCAAGTTTTTTGTACAATGCATTATTTTTTAATTTGAGTTTATGGTTGAGCACTACATTTATATGTCTAACTGTACTGCATTTGTTCTTTTTGTGCAATTTTTAACGAGCATAGACAAACTTTATTTTGACGCAGTGTCTGTTTTCCATGCTGGGGCGCCTGGGTTTGAGGAGGTTACTCAATTGATTGACCATTATTTTGCAGAGGGTAATGTTGGTGTGAGCTTTGATCAGAGATGTCCTGTCTTGTCTGAAACACAGTCGCAGTCTGTTGATGGTACAGAGGAAGTTACATAGGATTGGATGGTCCTGGAACAGGTTCGTCAATATGAGTTGAAGCAAAGCAAGAAGAAGTTGAGGTTTGAAATTGAGTCAAAAGAGTTTGCTGAAAAGGAGAAGCAGAGGAGATCTGCAGATGGTGGCAAGGGTGGTAAATTTGGCAAGGTGAAGAAGAGGTTGAGTACTGTTGCTGAGCAAGGTGGTACACCTCGGCGGAGTCCACGTGTTGCTGGAATGAAGAAGAATCTTGGCAAGAGAACCGCTGAAGTTGGTGGAAGTGATGATCCTCAGCGCAAACGACTACATGTCACTGAAGGTCCCAATTCTGATGACGATGACTTTGTGCTTGCTGATTATGTGAAGGGTGTTCATCCTTCTAGACGCAAAGACTGTGGTTCATCTAAGATTGTACCCAAGCGTGCCCATGATGATATCGACGAAGATGTTGGTGGTGATTCTGGCGAGGAGGTGGATGCTGCTCCAAAGGTTTGTTGAAGTGCACTACATTTGTTTCCTTCATTTTGTTATTCTTTCTGTATTTTCTTTTTTTATGCATAATCTTCTAATGTGGACTGCATTTCCCATTACACGGAGGAAGAAGTCTAGTAAGAGCAATGCAACTGAAGATGATGGTGAGGGAGATGATTCTCGATTTAACAAGACCGTGCGTTTGTCGCTTCCCACTATTTGCAAGGCTGCTTCTTTGTTGGAAGAGGCGCATTGCAGCCGTGTTAGGGATGCTGGATTTGGTGTTGTCTTTGATCTGACAGTAAAGAAAAATGTGTCACGCATTCTTATGTGCTATTTGATGGGAGTGATTGACCCTGCCACTATGTTAATGGACTTTGGGAATGGCAGGGTTCTTCGAATCAATCGTGATGCAGTTCATCACATTTTTGATTTACCTATGGGAAGTCACACTGCACCCATGCCTGCTTCCAACGGTCATGATGAATCGTTGACTGCCCTCAAGGATGAGCTTGGCTTTGACCGTTCAAAAAGTATAGGTGTCGATGACTTGCTTGAGAAGTTGAAGGTGTTGGTGGAGGAAGATGATTATGTGAGTGTTGACCTTGCTGTGAAGGTGTTCTTCCTTATACTTTACCAGAATTTGCTGTGCCCGGGGCCTGCAGTTCGTTTGGGTAGAGTTACTACGATGGTAGAGAACATGGATTATGCGGCTATGGCTCAGATGGACTTTTGTCAGCTTGTTGTTGATGAGTTGCAGGCAGCTATGGTTAGGTGGCAATCAGAAGGCAGCAAGCAGAATTGTGCAGAGGGTTGTGCCATTGTCCCCCTGATTATGTATCTTGACTCCCTGAAGGTTCGCAAATTTTCAGTCATGAACACATTGACGCCATGTGCGTCATACCTGATGACCAAGGACCTGATGAAGTTGTACAATGAGGATGTGCTTGTGAAGGGAAAGATTTACTTGGAAAGTTACAAATTTGGGAAGCTGCCGGCTAGTGCACCTGATTTTTTACTATCAGATTAAAAAAATGTGCAGTCATTATAAATGTGAACTATTCTAGTACTCACATGTGTACTTCTCTTTGCGTGTTCTCTTTTTTTGCAGTGGAAGGCATCAGGTGATATTGTGTATAACCGTCCTGTTGCAGTTGTACACGGCAGCTCTGATGCGGGGCCTAGCACTCATGATAGGTTTTATGAGCCTATCTGTAGTCAGCTTCCTGGTTGTGATGATGTGGTGCCGCATACTCGTGGTTTCATGCCTCGACAGATGTTTGATAATACAAGCTCTTATAAACAGACATTTGTTGGCGGTAAAAAGCATGATGAGATTGATGAGCTTCTTCTGAAGGTTTTGAAGCTGACTGAAGATTTGCCAACCTCTGGTGACAAGTTGAGGACAGTTGCTGGTTTTTTCCCTGTTGGCCATGGCCCACGAGATGAAGATATTGTTGCTGCTCACAATTTTGATTGTGGTGTGATTGAAAGCCTGAAGATTATAGTGAAAAATGTTCGTTCTTTGTATGCTCAATTGAGACATTCACAAGAAGAAAAATGCGGTCGGTATGAGAAGGATGCTGGGCATATTGTGGATGAAATGATCCGTCAGGACGCTGGCGTTGGTGCTGATAATGTATGTTCTATGTTTTTTGTGGCTTTGGACCTCTTTTTTGTGTATTATGTTGACTGCTCCTCACTATTTTTTTTTGGTTATAGGCTGGAGTGGAATCTTCTGGTGTCGATGGAACTAGAGACGATGGAGTTGGTCAGGTATAAATACTCCTGCCATGTCTGTTCTTCCATGCTTCCCTTTTTCTTTGAACTTACATTTGTTTGGTTCCCATATTTTTCTTGTGTACTTCTCTGTTGTGAAGTGTGTACTGCTTGTGCATGGTTGGAGTTTTATCTTTTTCGGTCGGTACCAACTTATTTCTCTTTTTTGGTTTGTTGTATGGCTGTAGACTGGTGTCGCTGCTCATGATGTGCACAAAGAGACTTACGATGGCTCTGGGAAGGATGAGGTCTTGGGTGATGTAGCGTCCCCTCTTGATGTTGTAGCTGATAAGGTATAGTTGTATTACTTGTTTTGTTAGTGGGTTGTAATCTAATTTTTTGTTGTCTGTTATAAACTTGATGTACGCTGTTATGTTCATCCATATGCATTTTCATTTGCGTATGTTAGCTGCAATAGTTTTACATGTGTGATCTTCACTATTTGACATAAGTGAACTGCAGTTCTTTTTGGCATGCGTGATCCATACTTATTTACATAAGTGACCTTCAGTATTTAACATAACTGAACTGCAGCGTTTGTCAAATCGAACTGCATTTCTTTTTTTTATGTATACGTGGGTTGCAGTTGTAGTTGTGTTTGACACACGTGTGTGGGTGTTGTTTTGTATATGTGGACTGTAGTTGTTATGTGTATGTTGCCAGCAGTCTCTTTGACATAAGTGTGTTGTGTATTGTTGTGTTAGTTATCCCCATGCTTATTTTTGTGTTACTGGGTGTTTTTTAAACTTTCCACAGGTTGGAGAACCAAACGTGGAAGTCCACGTTGATCTGAATCAGGGCAGTTGTGCTGTTGATGACCATGCCAGTGTTGATGCTTCTGTATCGGTTGCCGTTGAGTGTGCAGATCCTTCTGTAGCTCAAGGATCCCATGGTGCTGTTCCCGCTAGTCGGCATGAAGATTCTGATGTTGGCATTGAAAAGCCACTGGAGAATGTTGCCCCTGCTGCTAGTGTTGTTTCTTCCCCTGTGTCTCTGGTGTCCAATGATGTTCCGGAAGTATTGACAGTGGAGCCTCATGTAGTTGAAGTATCTAAGGAAGCTGCTGTTGACCAGACTGTTGTAAATCGAGAGAATGCTGATGTTGCTGCAGAAGGAAAGTCCAGTGAGGTTGTGGTGGATTCGTCGCAACCTATGCAAGAAAATATTTTGCTCAGTTCTGAAGAACAACAGCCTGAAGACTCTGACACTTAAGGCAAGAGATTTTTTTAAACAGTGCAGTTTGATGTTTTTCTCATTCATGTAGTTTAATTACTATGGTATCTGTATTAGATGTTAAATGTTAAGTGAAACTTTTGATCTTTTGTCTATGATTTTCAAAATAGCTAGCAGAATTCCCTTATCTTAATATTTAAACTTCATTGTTTGGATAAGTGAACTTCATCTTTTTTATTGCAGATGATGAACTCCCTGTTGTGACACCGTCGAGCATTGATCCAGCTCTTCTGAAAAGATACAATGAGTTGTACGCTGCTGTTACAAGGGCTCGGAAGGACAAGAAGAAGAAGTATGGTTTTTTAGAAATTGTTTTGTTCATATGTATTATCTAATTTTTGTATTTACCCGTTTTTATTTGTTGTTATTTTTTTTAGTATCTTATGTTTGAGTTTTTCATGAAAAATTCAGGGACATGATTGCTTTTAAAACTGAGATGGGTGATATTAGCATTGGCGAAGTTGGTCAATCCTTTTGGGATAAAGGGATGCTCACTACAAGGCTTGTAGATCTTGGGGTTTCTTTGCTGGTAGATAAGTTTAAGAGATCTCCGACAATGGTTGTCCCGTACCATATTTGTGTAAGAATGCAGAAATTTTTGTTTTATTTTTTTCATTTTCTTTTCTGATTTCGTGCGACGACTTGTTTTGCTTATTTGATTTTTGGTTTTGATTTGGCAGACAACTATTTGGAATGGTGGTACTGTAGGCAGGAGTGTTAAAATGATGTTCTCTTCAAAAGCTGAGGAGCATGTTGATAAAAAGGATATGGTGAGAGACTTTTTTATGTGTATTTTTCCTGTTTTGTTTTTATATCGTTCTGTTTTTTCTTGTTATAATAATTTTATTTATTTTTTCATGCTTCCAACAGGTCCTTTTTGCAACTTTTGATCCGCCAGATACGAGGGATGGTGTTGGTCATTATTGTGTAGTTGCGTTAAATGTGAAAGAAAGGCGGTTTAAATTCCTTGACTCGCTCAATAAACCTGGCAGCCCTGATGCGGTCAGGGATTTTAGGAGGATGGTTAAAAATATCAAGCGTGCATGGAAAGAAGGTAGCTTGAGTTCTGATGAGCCGCTAAATCCTCCCACAGTTGATGGATTTGTGTTGAAACATGTCATTGTCCCATTGCAGCCAAATGGGTGCGTTCTTTACAGCCCTTCTGTGTCATACTGTTCAAGTTTTTTTTTTCACTTAATTTTTGTGAAACTGATGTTTTATATTCTTTTTATTGTAGGCATGATTGTGGATTCTATATGTTTCAATTCTTGCAGACATGGGATGGTGTTCGAGTTGCTAAGTTTGGGGTGGAGCACATTGGCTACATCAGAAAGGCCATGCTCTATAGCTGGCTAACATCGAGGAAGTGTTGCCTTGATTTAACATCACTTCTAATTTTTGCAGATAAAGGTTGTTTTATTGAACTTCTTCATCATCGCTTTATTTTATTTTTTACTACTGCTTGGTTCCGCTTCTTTATGGGCAAGTGGGCTGCATTGTTATTTTTATATGTGGGCTGCATTGCTGTATACAAGTGCGGGCTGCATTGCTGTAGAGAAGTGGGCTGCATTGTTATTTTTTATATGTGGGCTGCATTGATGTAGAGAAGTGGGCTACATTGTTATTTATATGTGGTCTGCATTGTTTTATACAAGTGTGGGCTGCATTGACGTAGAGA
>NC_057801.1:455226548-455229272 GCF_018294505.1 Triticum aestivum
GGCTGCATTGTTTTATACAAGTGTGGGCTGCATTGATGTAGAGAAGTGGGCTGCATTGTTTTATACAAGTGTGGGCTGCATTGATGTATACAACAGTGGGCTGCATTGTTATTTATATATGTGGGCTGCATTGTTGTAGATATGTGGGCTGCATTGATGTATACAATAGTGGGCTGCATTCTATTTTTTCTCTATACATGTTTTCAGGTTCTTGTGTTTTGTACTGAGTGCTTCCATGTTTTTTCTCCATGTTTTTAGGTTTTGATTGGGGGCTTCATGAAGGCTGTACGTCACTGTTTGAGTCCCAGGGTTCTGTTGTGGTTATGGAGGATTGTGTCATTGAAATCTCTCCAGATAATTCTGGTTTGAACACAAATGTGGCGTCTGGACCTGATGGTGGAAGTGTCTCTTGACCTAGCTCTCCACATGATGTATATGATGTTGATGATGATGATTTTGTTACACCGTGTGCACGTGTAACTAGGACTAGGAGTGCAGCAATTAATCGTCCTCATTTGGATGAGGTTGAAGTATTTTCAAACAAGAGGGCAGGTGAGAGGGCTTTTAAGTTGAGATGCTCTATAGAGAAATTGAAGCCTCCGAGGTTCAGATATATGGATGAGGTGATTAAAATAAAGGATCTTGTTCTCAGCAAATATTTTGTAACCAAACACCGCGAGTAAGTTTTTTATGTGATGCGTGTGCCCTTTCATGCTTTTTGTGTGTTTTGATTGTTAGTTCTAATTTTATTGATCCCATCTGTGTATGTTTACTGCAGGAACGCATTCTTTATGGTGCATGGTCCTTTTGGTGATGATGTCGATACTTACAATTTCGACTATATCTATGATACATTTGGCAAAGGAGCTTTAATGGATTCGTATATCATGGATTTTGTTATCAAGTACTGGAAGCAAGACCCTGAATTGGGTTTAGCTTATCAATCCGGTGAACGTTTGCTACTTTCACCTTTATTTATCACGGTAAACGTTTGCTGTCATTCTTTCCTACTGGACTGGCTTTTTCATGTCCATGCCTGCTTGCATTGTTTATTCTTTTTTTTCATGTCCTTTTTTTGTTCTTTTTTGTGTACAGTACGTTCTTCAAATGGAAACCTCAATGGCGAGAGATAATGACGGAAATCCTGTGTTGCCAGTTGTGCATAGCTCTTTTGTTTTAGAAGATGCAGTTAATCAGTTCAAATTTTTTGTGAACGACGGCGCAAACCTGTTTGATGCAAAACTGGTAAATTCATTGTTTTTTGTCATTTATTTTTCCTGGTTTGTTGCATTTCTTTTTATAGTTATTTTTGGAACAGTGGTCCTGGTGGTACGTGTTGAAAGAACTTCTGATTTCATTTTTTATGCGAACAGATTATGATGCCGCGATTCAAGGATGGTCATTATTCCTTATACACGATGAACCAGCATCGCCAGACCCTTGATATCCACGACAGTAGGAAGTACACTGGCCATCCTGATGTCACGACAAGGTGGCGCAGGACTGACTACCACGCAGATTGCACTGAAGTGGTATGTTATTTTTTCTTTGCCAACCGTAAAGCTTTCTTTGTGTTTCTCCCACTGTATTTTTTTATAAACTGCAATTGTTTATGTAGTGAACTTCAACATATGCGCGACAGAACTGCATTTTTCTCACGTGCACTTAAAAGAGAGATTGTTTAGATGTTTGAGAACAACTTTTTTTTTGGGTTCGTTTGAATATCAACTTTTTGATCCGTGATGTGTGTTATTCTTACCTTGTGCTTCTTTTTTTTTGCCAGATGAGGAGGATGACTCAGCTGCTGAAGGCGATTTATGGTGAAAAAATGTATAAATTGAGGAACCTTCCTGACTGGGTTAAATTGGCAGAGAAGCCATCTTACCCGGTCGTGCCAGCGCAGGGAGCAAATGAGTGTGGAATCTATGTTCTGAGGATGGCGCAGTTGTATGACGGCCAACGTCTAGTTGAGAAAATTTTGAAATCCGACGTAACAGCTTCTCTGTTTTCTTTTT
The DNA here is from genome assembly GCF_018294505.1 of Triticum aestivum. Classification (NCBI taxonomy): domain Eukaryota; kingdom Viridiplantae; phylum Streptophyta; class Magnoliopsida; order Poales; family Poaceae; genus Triticum; species Triticum aestivum. The sequence continues at coordinate 455,228,564 of NC_057801.1, forward strand.
ACTTTTTTGTTCTTTATGACAACCTTTTTTTTATAATCACTTTTTGCATTTGTTTTCTTTTTTTCAGCCTGCTGCTGAAGATTGGAAGGCGGAGTACATGTTCCAGCTGTTGTTCAATCCTTTGAACATGTTGTGTTATGAAGACATGCCTCTTGAGTTACGTGAACTGATTGCGGACCTCGGGCTCACTTCCCTGTCGCAATCGCGGACGCAGTCGCAGACGCAGTAACAGTCAGTTGGGGCACTATTTTTCTACTGGGTGCAAAAGGCTGTGTGTGGACAATAGCTAGGTTTTGATGTTGTGTTTGTGTGTGCTGACTATGTATGAAAAAGACTTTTTTTGTCGTTGTGTTTCTTCTTATTCGTTTACGCGGCAGCGCAGGTGGATGAATTTGTATATGTATGTGTATTTCATATCAATAACTGACACAATATATATAAGTGTATAATTTTATTTTTTGTTGACGACCACGGTCTATGCGAACTGGCATTTTGTCACGCTTATATGTATGATACGTGTTTTATGAACTGTATCGTATTTGATGCCGAACTTCTTTGTCCAATATATGAGAACTGCATTTATTTTTTGGCATTCAAGCAAAGTGCTGCACGTGTGTGCATGCCGAAGCTGCATTGCTTTATGACACCGAACTGCTTTTTTTTGTCAGAACAAAAAACACATTACTTTTTGCTTTTAGTTGTGTTTTGT
>NC_057801.1:455229470-455269110 GCF_018294505.1 Triticum aestivum
ATCTGTGGCACTCTTGGGTTGCGGAGTTTCTTCGGTGAAAGGATCTTCTTTGACTGACGGAGTGTGTATATGCTCCAAGAACACACCACTCGGAATGGCTTCTCTCTTGGAACCTATCTTTGCTAGATCATCAGCTGCTTGATTTTTCAGTCGGGGTATATGATGGAGCTCCAACCCCTCGAACTTCTTTTCCAGCTTCCTCACTACACTGCAGTATCCAGTCATGGCTGGGCTTCTCACGTCCCATTCCTTCATCACCTGATTGACCACTAAATCTGAGTCGCCATAGACCATTAGGCGACGGACGCCGAGTGAAATGGCCATGCGCAACCCATATAAGAGGGCCTCATATTCTGCCTCATTGTTGGAGGAATCAAAGTGAATCTGGAGCACATATTTGAGCTTATCTCCTCTGGGGGAAACCAGGACAACCCCAGCACCGGAAACATTCAACATCTTAGAGCCATCAAAGAACATGGTCCAATGCTCCGAGTGAACTTCAGTCGGCTGCTGCTGTTCAATCCACTCGGCGAGGAAATCTGCTATTGCCTGGGACTTAATGGCTTTCTTTGCCTCAAACTTGATATCAAGGGGAAGAAGTTCAATCGCCCATTTGGCCACTCGACCAGTTGCATCTCTGTTGTGCAAAATCTCTGATAGTGGAGCGTCACTGACGACTGTGATGGAATGGTCAGAGAAATAATGAGCAACCTTCTTTGTGGTCATGTATATTCCATACACAAGCTTCTGATAATGAGGATATCTCTGCTTGGATGGAGTCAAGACTTCAGACAAATAATACACTGGGCGCTGAACTTTGAGAGCTTTTCCTTCTTCTTCCCGCTCGACCGTTAGCACAGTACTGACGACTTGTACTGTGGCTGCGATGTAGAGCAACAGAGGCTCTTTACTGATTGGAGCAGCAAGCACCGGCTGGGTGGAGAGCAGAGCTTTTAGCTCGGCAAACGCTGCATCAGCTTCTGGAGTCCACTCGAACTTGTCTGCCTTCTTCATCAGTCGGTAAAGAGGCAATGCCTTTTCACCGAGTCGTGAGATGAATCGACTTAATGCGGCCAAGCATCCAGTAAGCTTCTGGACGTCGTGCACTCGCACAGGGCGTTTCATTCGGAGAATAGTGCCAATCTTCTCTGGGTTAGCGTCGATTCCCCATTCGGAAACGAGAAAACCGAGTAACTTGCCACCAGGAACTCCAAATGTGCACTTTGATGGATTGAGCTTGATATCATACCTTCTGAGGTTGGCAAATGTTTCGGCGAGATCAGCGAGTAGGTCGGAACCTTTTCGTGACTTGACAACGATATCATCCATATATGCTTCCACATTTCGACTGATTTGAGTGAGTAGACACTTCTGAATCATTCGCATAAATGTGGCTCCGGCATTCTTGAGGCCGAATGGCATGGTGATATAGCAGAAGCACCCGAATGGAGTGATGAAAGCTGTTTTTACCTCGTCGGGCCCGTACAGACGGATCTGGTGGTACCCGGAGTAAGCATCTAAAAAAGATAACCTCTCGCATCCCGCGGTCGAGTCAACAATTTGATCTATGCGAGGGAGAGGAAAGTGATCTTTCGGGCAGGCCCGGTTGATGTGCTTGAAATCAATGCACATTCGGAGCGACTTGTCCTTCTTGGGAACCATGACGACATTAGCGAGCCACTCGGAGTGGTATATCTCTCGGATAAATCCTGCCGCCAACAGTCGAGCCACTTCTTCACCAATGGCTTTTCTCTTCTGGACGGCGGACCACCGAAGATGCTCTTTGACTGGTTTGGCAGAGGCGTCGACTCTTAGGCGATGCTCAGCCAGTCCCCTGGGAACACCTGGCATGTCAGCGGGCTTCCATGCAAAAATGACCCAGTTCTCACGGAGGAACTGGATGAGCGCTTCTTCCTATTTTGGGTCGAGTGTTGTGGAGATGCGGGTCGGAGCTGCTTCGGGGTCGGTCGGATGAATGTGAACAGGCTTCGTCTCACCGAACGACTAGAAAGCGGACTCTGTGGCGGGTTTCTTTGATCGCAACAAATCACTCGGATCTGCGTTTTGCTTGTACTCCTCGAACTCGACCGCTGTCACTTGGGAATCGGCAATCTTGGAGCCCTTCTGAAAGCACTCTTCTGCCTTTTTCCTATCGCCGGTGACAGTGATCACTCCTTTGGGGCCGGGCATCTTCAATTTGAGGTACACGTAACATGGTCGAGCCATGAACCGTGCATAAGCTGGTCTCCCCAAAATGACATGATATGCACTCTGAAAATCCACGACCTCAAACGTCAACTTTTCTTTGCGAAAATGCTTCGAATCGCCAAACACTACGTCCAAAGCTATCTGGCCGAGTGACTCGGCCTTCTTCCCTGGTATAACTCCATGAAAGCTCATGTTACTAGTGCTCAGTCGGGACATCGGAATGCCCATTCCTTTCAGTGTATCTGCATATAACAGATTCAGCCCACTTCCACCATCCATCAGCACCTTTGTCAGTCGAGTGCCTTCGACAACTGGATCGACCACCAAAGCTTGCCTCCCAGGGGTGGCAATATGAGTCGGGTGATCAGATTGGTCGAATGTGATGGGTGTTTGAGACCACTTCAGATAATTTGCTTTTGCTGGGGCAACCATGTTCACCTCTCGGTTAATCACTTTCAGTCGACTTCTGCTTTCCACATCTGCAAAGATCATCAGAGTGGAGTTGATATGCGGATATCCTCCCTCACTGTCCTCCTTGTCTTCGGCCTTGTCCGACTCCTTCTCCTTGTCCTTAGACTGTTTTCCTTGAAACTGCTGGATCAGGAGTCGACATTGGCGAGTGGTGTGCTTCGGGTAAATGATATTCCCCTCTTCGTCTTTCTTCGTGTGAATGTGACATGGCATATCCATCACGTCGTTCCCTTCTTTATCCTTTACCTTCTTGGGGTTCCAAGATCCTTTTGGTTTCCCCTTAAACTTTCCTTGAGTCACGGCCAGAGCCTCTCCAGGAGCTGCCGGTTCAGCCTTCCGCTTCTGTTTCCGACTGGTGTTTCCTTTTTCCGACTGACTCGGCTTGTGCTTGCCTCTTCGGAGTCGGTCTTCTTCTTCGCCGTTGGCGTATTTGGTAGCAATCTCCATCATCCGACTCCAGGTCATGTCACCGGTTCGACCAAACTTCAAACTCAGTTCTCTGTTCTTGACGCCGTCTTTGAAGGCGCAGACTGCCTGATGATCGGACACATTCTCCACAGTGTGGTGCAAAGTGATCCACCTCTGAATATACTCTCTGAGAGTCTCATTAGTTTTCTGCACGCAGACTTGCAACTCTGTCAATCCAGCTGGTCGCTTGCAAGTCCCTTCAAACGTTCTGACGAACACTCGGGACAGATCTTCCCAAGTGTAAATGCTGCTAGGAAGTAACTGAGTCAAGCATGCCCTGGCAGAACCTTCCAACATGAGGGGTAAATGCTTCATGGCCACCTCGTCGTTCCCACCACCAATCTGAACTGCCACTCGGTAGTCTTCAAGCCAAGTTTCAGGCTTAGACTCACCAGTGAACTTGCTGACTCCTGTTGCCAACCTGAAATTGGGAGGGATAACTGCGGCTCTGATAGCTCTGCTGAAACATTCAGGACCAGAAACATGCACTCGACTGCTTGTGGGTACATCTCTGTCGAGTGCACCTCGATGGGCTCTGTTCCGGTCGACCAACCCCTGCACGATAATGGATCGCGCGTCGAAGCCTGGTTCTCTGGGGTTGACTGGAGCCCTACGCCCTGTACTGTGCTGACGCCTGTCATCTGGCTGCCGAGGAGCGTAAGACCCACCCCTCGGAGGGGAATTGGGCACTCGACGCCTATCATCTCGGTCGAGTCTATCGCCATATTGATCTCGCCGATTCTCGCGCCCTTCACGCCGCGGAGGCGATCTGGGGCTGTGCGCCGACTGAACCGTATTCACAGTGACGGATCGACTGTGAATTCTGTTGCGCGACTGAGACACGGCTGAATTCTGATCTCCTGCCGCCCGGAGCAAATCCCTGATCTGCAGCAAACCTCTGCCAGCTTCCGACTGCGAAGGCTGGATGGACTCTGCTATACGGGTCGCAGCTGCTAAATTCTGAATTGGGGTTCGATATACCTGAGTCAGCGGGAAGAGTTGACGTCGACTAGTGTCGGGAACTCGTTGCCGCGCGCGCTCGTCGAATGCTCGCTGAAGGTTCTCCAGTCGAGTGCGCTCGGCCAAATTGGCCAGACGCACCTCCTCCAAGGCACGAGCCTCGGGGGTTTCTCCTGCGATGGGAATACGCAGGGGATCCTCGTTCCTGCGGCGAAGCTCCTCTCTTTGCAGAGAGTTGAGTGGCTCGAGCTGGTACTCTTCGTAGCCTCGTGTAGGGTCGCCGCCGTCACCTGCTCCACCACCACGGGCAAAGCCAGGAGGACTGTGGGGCCCGTCGACCATCAAGATTTCCACCGCTGGATCATTGCTACCGCACTCGGATGCAGTCTCTACGGAGCCAGTCGACAGGTCGAACAAGCCGTAGAGATATTCGTCGGGCTCGATTGCCGCGACTTGGGTGGTGGCTGATTGGCGAGTCACCGCGTGCCTCACCCATCGCTGAAGCCTCGACCGGCCCGAGCGCTTGCGCTGGCGGGAGACCGGGAGGGTGGACGATGGAGGAGCCGACCGATACTGGGTCGACGGTTGCCGCAGCAGAACGCCGCGGACACATGCGCGAAAATGCGTCGCACCGCGGACGGGGAGCGCATCTACGTCGAGTGGAGCCTCCTGGAGCCATGCGGAGTCGTCGGCGATGAAGGTGAGAGTGCCGAGACGGATCTCTTGACCCTCGACCAAAACTCCAGCAGACACCATGATGAAATTACTCGGAAGAATCGCAACTTCTCCACAAAATCGCTAAAACACCAGCCCCACGGTGGGCGCCAACTGTCGTGGTTCTAAGCCTGACAGTAGAGTGGGGGGTAGGTATGGAGAGGCAAGGTCCTAGCTATGGAGAGGTTGTAAACACAAGGGATGTATGAGTTCAGGCCCTTCTCGGAGGAAGTAAAGCCCTACGTCTCGGAGCCTGGAGGCGGTCGAGTGGATTATGAGTATACGAGCTACAAGGTGCCGAACCCTTCTGCCTGTGGAGGGGGGTGGCTTATATAGAGTGCGCCAGGACCCCAGCCAGCCCACGCAGGAGAGGGTTTAAGGTGAGTTAAGTCTGGGGCGTTACTGGTAACGCCCCACATAAAGTGCCTTTACTATCATAAAGTCTACTTGATTACAGGCCGTTGCAGTGCAGAGTGCCTCTTGACCTCCTGGTGGTCGAGTGAGTCTTCGTGGTCGAGTCCTTCAGTCGGTCGAGTGAGTCCCTCGTTGGTCGACTGTAAGGTGACTTCTTCTAAGGGTGTCCTTGGGTAAGGTACTTGGATCAGGTCCATGACCCTACCTTAGGTACATGACCCCATCAGTCGGATCGTGAAGACGTACGACTACATCAACCGCGTTGTCATAACGCTTCCGCTTATGGTCTACGAGGGTACGTGGACAACACTCTCCCCTCTCGTTGCTATGCCATCACCATGATCTTGCGTGTGCGTAGGATTTTTTTTTGAAATTACTACGTTCCCCAACAGCGCTGGCGTTGGCTGGCCACGCACGGATGCAGATCTTGAGTGGCAGCGGAGCGCTACGATGCGGTGGACGAGACCGTTAGTGAAGCCCCAACGGCCTCGGGGGGCGGAGGTGCGACGATGTGCTCGGTGAAGTAGCCTCGGTGAGCTGGAAGACGGCGTCGGTGAAGCGCACCTGATGCGGTGGAACTCGGTGTCTGTGAGGCACGTCGGTTGTGGCGGCCGATGTTGTCGGTGGACCACCCGATGCGGTGGACGAGGGCGTAGATGAGGTAGCTCCGGTGCGGTGGTGAAGCGCGACCGTCGTCTTCGTCGTCGTTGTCCGGCACAAAGGTGGGGAACGGTGGGGAAAGAGACAAGACGAGGTGCGATTCGAGGGATGGCGGTGAATTAGGGATTTGAGCAATCTGGGCGCGGGAGGGGACGGTGGAGAATAGAGATTTTGCAGGGCTGGAATTGGGGCCGCCAGATATTTCAATCTGAAACGTGGAAGCGCGAACTTATATTGTCGTCGTCCTTTTTTGGGGGGGAGGGGGGTGGGTGGCTGGGTGCTACGCGTCCGTCCGACACACACGACCACCCAAACAGGACTATGCTTCGGTGCATTAAGGCACCTGCCTTTGTGTCCATGACATGTGGGCCCAATAGGTGGCTGGCCCACATGTCAGTCACCCAAGGGCAGTTGCCTTTAAGGCACCGAAGCAGCGTCCACCCCGACATGACCCTGGTCTGTCTGGTGTGCCTACATTTGAGAATGCAAACGAATCTTCTTTCATTTGCAAACGAATCTGCATGTACTACCATGCTCGTGTTTTCCTTGCAATAATTAGTCATTCGAAACGAGATACTCCATCCGTTCACTTTTGTAAGTCGTTTCAGACAACTTAAAATGAACTGTTTTGCACATTTTCTGAAATGTCTTCAAGGTCTTATAAAAGTGAACAGAGGGAGTACTATAAATTAATTAACGAGGAGTTATTTGAAAAAAAATCAAAACGGTACCCACGCTAACATGGATTAGAGTGTGTCACATAATTAGTTATTTGAATTAGAGTGTGTGTCACGTAGTTAGTTATTTGAATTACAGTGTGTGTCACGTAGCGATCTCCAATTCTAACGTGGATTTCGCATTTCACTGTATCCACGCTACTTTTTTAATACAAATTCATATGTATATGATGAACACCATGGTAGTGATAAAACTTTTGGATGGATTCAAACATATGACCTACAAAATAGCACAACAAATTGAGTCAATGTCAACTTTTCGAAACTTAGTATGGCACGAATTCGAAATAATTACCCGTATGCCCGGTCCTCGGTTCAAATCTTACAATGTACACTGAATTGAAACATCGATATTAAGTCTCGTACTATGTACATTCAAATGTTGTTTTTAGCCCCCCCCCCTGCACAAATGCTATATACTTCCTGTATCGGTCAATCTTTCTCTCCTTCACCTTAGGAAGCTATCGATTTCCAACACACGTTCATTCTTTCTCTCCATGTTTCGATCTCTAAGTCTCTCAACTACACAATCCCTTTTTCCACTCCTGTTACCAAATGTATTTACCTCACACACCCGCCATTGCACCCCATGCCGAGCTCTCTCTCTCTACCCCCTCTCCCTCTCACCCTCTCGCGCTAAATACATGCATTGCCTATCTAGGCCCCCCAACCTCTCGTGCGCACGCACGCACATTGTATATCTAGGTCACTCCTTGAGACTGTCTCACTCTTTCTTTCGCACGGTGGGCCACACTCGCTCAATCTCGCTCTCTTTATCTGAGTCTCATTTAACCTCGTTTTCTTTCACACACAAATGATATATCTCCCTATTCGGGCCTCGATCGACACACTTTATACTCTCTCACGTAGATTGTCTATCTAGGTCAGTCCATCCAAGCTGCCGCCACTCTTTCGACATCATGGTGGGCCATGCTCACTCAATCTCTCTCTCTCTCTCTCTCTCTCTCTATCTATCTATCTATCTATCTCTCTCCGTATGTCTCGATTGACCTCGCTCTTTCTCGGACAAAAACGATATATCACCATGTTTGAGCCCAATTCGACCTATTCACGTTGTATACTCTCTCACGCACATCGTCTATCTAGGTCACTCTCTCCAACCCGTCTCACTCTTTCGATCACACGGCGACCCTATGTGATTGGTTGACCTTGCTTCCTCCCACGCACAAAATATATTTACACGTCTGTGGCTGGATCATCTCTCAAGCTCTATCTTACAGCCCTCACCCTTGCCAAAAGCTCAATCAGACAATATCTCTCCAGAGCATATATATTTGTTCAATGAATGTCGGACCACACTCACTTTGTCTCTCTATCTATATGTCTCTCGATTGACCTCGCTTTCTCACACCGTATCTTCCACGCATTGAAGCTACTACCTCTCCATCCCTCGCAAAGCCGGAGCTATTTACATTGCGAGGGGCACTCCAACCTTGGATTAATTTTTGTAGGCATTTATTCCGGTCGGTTTGGATTATATTTTTGTAGCATTCGGCCCACAACTACTCCAAACACCGTTGCAACCCACACAACTCCCCTAGTTGATTTCCCTCTGGCTCGGTCATCGCTCTCTCGCATGACATTTCTCGCCTTCAACGTCGCACCATGGTATTATTGAAAAAACTATGTTGTTCTCTTTAATTATTATAAATAAGATACAAAACTACACACCGATAGTCCACTTGGAATGGAACAAATTTCGACCCACAAATTAAAATGCTACAAACTACACACCAAGGGGCCCACATGTCATGAAACAAATTTGGACCCATATACAAATTAAAAAAATAAAGGACGAGGATCGAACATGCGACCGGGCCTTCAAGCCGCACGTCAATAGACAACATATACGTAGAATAGCAATGTTTGTTGTACCCCCTTTGTTCACATAATGTTTTTATATTACCACAGCCTAATTAATGGATAACATGTAATATTATTTTTAGTACTATTTGCCTTCACTTACTGGTGGGTTCCATGTGTGCTCTCTCTCTCTCTTCCCCTTCTGTGTTTAGACGCATGGGCAAACAGGAAGAACTCGCGGGCGATGTTGCCGTTGACCATATCTGGACGCGTTCACAAGTCACGGCACCAGTTTCACGTACTAGCAGCACTAGTCAGTGTGTACGTACAATGCATGTTAATTTGGAAGTATATTAAGTGCATGCGGATATTAACTACTAGGATATTATTTGCGTGTTGTCATGTGATTAGCACTATTTTTGGCATGAAATTAACTGCACGCTAAACGTGTTGAGCGCTCGACATTGAAGCAGTCTAGGTCGTTGGATGACAAGGAATACATGTGGCTTGATGACGTTTTATATTTAATTTGATACGGGTCTAGCAGAACATTCAATCGATCAAACCATACATTTCATTCAGTCTGACTCCGACTTTAAATTATACCATGATCGATATAAAATAAACGGAAATGATAAACGTTTGGATTTTAAGCATGGCAATCCGAACGTTTTTCATGGAAAATTTAGATTACGCGGCAGTGGCGGGGGCGTCTCGCGGTGGGAAGCGGCTCCTCTGCCATGCTCTGTGTGTCGTCGGGCCACTGACCGACGGTGACGGTGGCGTCTTGCGCCGTTGTTGGCATACTCCTGGACGTTGGCCTAGCTTCAAGGAAGGCCAAAATGTTCTGGACTTCGAAGCGAGTCAACTGGCGGGAGGAGGCGACTAGCGTTGGTGCAAGGAAGCGATCGACAGCGGCCATCCATGCCGCTGAAGGGGGCACTGGCACCCGTGCGAGGACAGGCGCTGTCAACGGTGCGGCGAAGACATTCGTGTGCACGGGCACCGGCCCGGGCGTGCACATCAGTGCACGCGCAGGCGCATGCGCTGGCAGGTGCACGGGCATCGGCACGGGCGTGCGCGTCAGTGCACGCGCAGGCGCATGCGCTGGCAGGTGCACGGGCGCGTGAAAGTTAGTGGGGACCTTGTGGAACCCCGTGGCATCAAGCTCGGCGACAATGTGCGGCTCCCAGCCCATCAATGCCACGGGGATGGGTGCTGGCGCAGTCGGGGCAACGGGAGCCGGAACGGGAGTGGGGACAGGCGCGGCGTCTTCCCGCAAGGCCAATTCAAGCTCGTCCCAAAGCGCCTTATGTTCTTGAGACTCCGGCTGGGTGTCTTCCTCATGAAACTGGAACACTAAGGGCGGACCATCGTGATGCGGCATGGCGTACGTTTAGGTCAAGCTAGTTGGAGGTAGACGACAGGAGAATCGGAGAGGAAGAGAGGGGATTGTAGCGATACCGGATAGTGCGGGGTTGATTTTAAACTGCGGCGCCGGCGACAATAAAAGTGGGAGCAGTTGGGACGATGGTGGGCGGCGGAGCCTGGTTAAAGGGCTCGCCTCCCGGTGAGTCTGCACAGCGGTCTGCTCGCACGCCTCCCTGACAGCCAGCGCAGCGGTCTGCTCACACGCCTCCCGTCGACTCACACGCTTGCTGGGACGGCACCTGCCGATGAGAAGCAGGGACTCGTGGCGGCACGTAAACGTCCACGGTTTCAATAGTGAAAGCGTTCGCCTTAACGTGACAGGTCTTTGTTCCAAAATACCTTGGCTCTTCATTTGTGCAACTTGTCATAAGCAGCTTGTCTCGAATTGAAGAAACAACTTACAAAGTAATATTTGTGCCATATCACGTGACCATGCTCAGTTTCCAGAATTTATGCTCACTTTTGGATTTTCTGAAATTTAAGATCCAGGATTCGAAACAATATCATAACCTGCATCATGCAATAAATTTTCAAGCCGTACATTTGTCCTGTTGTATTTCTTAAGAAAGGGTTTGGTCAAACATTTTGCTTAGTTAGACTTCAGACAAGTTATATATGCAGAGTAGAGTAAAAGGATAATCCCTCTATACTAGTGCATTGCCTGATATATTAACTCAAGTACTAGGCACGAACAAACGGGCTCAATTATGTGCTCATCCTGGTGTAGTAGTAGTAGTACTAGACAATGTAGTTGATGGGTGACCTTGACGAGCGGCGACCAAGGGAATTGAACCGTGCTCGGCACGGTAGGTAACATTGTCTAGTTACTAAAGCATCCCTCTGTTGTTCATCGGTAGTCATTATGGACCAGGGACATGAGGGGAATTTCCAAGAGCTGAAATTCTGGCTGCCAGATATTTCGACTTGAAACGATGAGGCTCGACTGGTTGAGGTTGCCTAATGTGAGTACCACGCACGCCACCGAAGGACACGAGCCCGTTTTTTTAGGATCAACAGGAGCCAAGGTCTGGCTGGTACACCGTTGGGTCCTACCATTCGAGAATACGAAAGGAACCTTTTAAATTGCCGAACGAATCTATGTGTATTACAATACCTGTATTTTCCTTGCAAATACTAATCTCAACGTGGTAATTGATTTATGACGAGTTGTTGAATTAGAGTGAGTTTGTGATATAGTGATCTCAACGTGGATTTCATATTTCATGGTATCCCTAGTAAGTTTTCCAATGCAAATTCAAATTTAAAAGATGAACAATATGGAGGTGAGAAAACTTTGTATATATCAAGCATATGACCACACACACACACACACACAGACACACATGCACGAACACAACAACAATACAATAAGTATAGTGCATCTATTTTTCCAAACCATGCATGTATGACACGAATTCAAAAATACTCCTTCTATTCCTAAATATTAGTCTTTTAGAGAGTTCAACGAGTGACTACATACGGAGCAAAATGAGTGAATCTAGACTCTAAAATATGTCTATATACATCCGTATGTGCCAGTCCATTTGAAGAAAGACTAATATTTAGGAACGAAGGGAGTAAAATGTAAGACATCCATGGTCCTCAGTTCAATATTTAAAATGAACATGAAACTGAAACATGAATATTAAGTCTAGTACTACAGTACATGCAAATGTTGTGTTTAGGCGGAGCTATGATTGTCGGGGGTCAACCCCTCGACCTTAGATAAAATTGTGGAGCTCTGTTTAGGGTTGTTTAGATTATATTTGTCCCCACCCTCCCAACCACCGATTGGTTGTGCACCCCCACCCCTCCTCCCCGGGAGAATATCATGTGCCCCCATACCTTAGATGCTATATGCCGACACGAGTTGCTTGGAGCTTGTAGATCTGAGATATAGCAGCTCACATGATGTGTCTTAATTTTTTTGCAGGAAACCTTGATGAGTTTGAGAATTGCATACAATTTGTACAAAAACTACTTAGATGCCCTTTGATCCCATATCTAACGACCTCGAAGCTTGTATCACCGTAGCATCTAAGATGAAGGAGGACATCATATTCTCGTGTATGTAAGAATATCGTGTGCTACCACACCTTAGATGCTTTGATGATACAAGCCCTTCGGAGGCGTTGGATTTGTGACCCAACACCTCCTCGGTGGTTCGAATGGTTTTTTGCAGAAAAGCCCCAAAAGAGTTCAGCCACTGCTTACAAGCACAAAGACTGCTCAGATGCCATTGGATCTCAGATCAAATGACCTCCAAGCTCGTATCACCGTAGCATCCAAGTTGCGATATCACCTTATGTTTTCTCGCACAGGAGAGTATGAGGTGCTCCCGCACCGTAGATTCTATGGTGATACGAGTCCACTGAGATCTAACGGCCCACAGTAGGAGGTTTGAATGTTTTTGCAATATACGGCTGATAGAGTTTGGGAAATGCGCAGAAAGTACAAGTACTACGCATGTGCCATCTGATCACTGTTCATACGACCTAGATGCTCATATCACCGCAGCGGGTAATTAAGCTACGGGGAGCACCTAATATGAGCATCGGGGAGCCGTTGGATCGAAGATGCAGCGACACACATGAGGCCTGAATGTTTTATTTGCAAAAAAAAACCTTTGGAGAGTTCGGAAATTGCGCATAATTACAAAGACTACTCCCAAGCCATTGGATCTCACTTCCAACGGTGTAAAAACTCGTATCACCATAATATGTAAGCTGTGGGTGGATGTGATATTCTATGCCGCTGTCATTTTTGTTCATAAACTTGCAAAATACGTGTAACTCGTGTTGTTACTTGTCTAACCGCGCAAAGTGTTTGTTCAAAAAAACCATCCTACACTGAAATATCGGAACAACACGCGGGGGTCCCACTTGTCATTAATCAAATTTGGACGTAAAACTAACAAATCTGAAAGACGAGATTTGAACTGGCAATCTGGACTACAAAGCGTAAGTCGATAGCCTGAAAAAACGAACGGTTGTTGGCTTTGTCCCATAACTTGATTTTATACAGTACACTTGCATTGAGTAGAGTAGAGGGAGTGCCTCATCAACACGTGCATGACCGTTGTCTTACTTACTGGTGGGTCCCAGGTCTGCGATCTCAATCTCTCTTCTCTCCATCGTCTAACCTTTGCACGGGCACACACAAAGAGCGGCGCTAGCTTGCCGTTGTATTATTACAACTAAAAAAAAGCTTGGAAAATAGAAGAATCACCTAGAGCAAGAGACGTTGTGGCTGGTCGAGACGGAGCTAACCGTGCCACGTTTGCATGATGAAGCTGTGTGGCTAGTGGGGTGTTTTCGACCGACTGGCTGCATCCCGAGGTCGAACCATAGGTATTACGTCTGATACAGTATATTTTTACACGCACAGTTTTCCTCCATGCCGAGACGTGGCACACCCTACGCGCGGTTTCAGGGTCCTCCCGGGTGGTGCACGCATATATTCTTCCTGACGTGGGACGCCCTACCGCGCGTTTTCTGGGTCCTCCTCGGTCGTAGCGCCGAAGCAAGTAAATGAGTCATCAAATCACGAAAGACCACCTTTCCCGCCGAGTACATCAGTGGAGCACGGTGGCTAGCTAGTTGGGCTAGTTCGACCGATTAGCTAGGCCACCGCCACATTTGTTTTTTCACCCCTTTTTTTATCTACTTGCCGGCAGGTAAATTTAAATATCCACCGAGGTGTTGCTCTGGTGTTTGGGTGCGGCAGGATTTTTAATTTTTTGATTGACGGGAGCAAGCGCCGCAGGATTTTTATTTTTTTGATTGACGGGAGCAAGCGAGGCAGGATTTTTAATTTTTTGATTGACGGGAGCAGGCGCGGCAGCAATTAGTCACGATGACTCCGCCTGTAAAAACCCACTGTTCCCTGATGTGAGAAGTCGTCGACTGGTGTTTTACCGTGGTGAAAACCAAAAGATTCCCCGCTCCTCGGCTGGCTCCCTCCGCCTTCCCGTAGATTGCATTGCCTTTCAGCCGTTTCGCCCCCTTTCCTTCCTCTCCCCATTGCTTCTACCTGGTGCCATGGCGGCGCAGAAGATCACGGAGTCCGAGGTGAGGCGCCTGACACAGGAGCTCCATGCCAAGGATGCAGAGCTCAGGGCCAAGGACGTGGAGCTCCGTGGGCTCAAGGAGGAGAGGAGTGGCATGCTCCTCCGTTATGTGCTGGAGTTCATGAAGCTTCAAAAGCAGTAGGCATCCACCACAAAGATGCTCGAGGCATCAGCGGCGTTGCTGCAGAAAGCGGGAGATATGACACGCCGTCAGGGGAGCCGGCTGGAGCGCGAGCGGGCCGATCGTGACGAGGTCCAGGATCGCCTCAGCCACTTGGTGAACCAAGTTGCCACGCACGTGTTGCGGTTGCGTGATCCCTACCGTCGTGCCAGCGCGACGATGCCGGCCGTCGGGCTAAACCCGTTCGACCACCCGGTCGACTTCAACAAGTTGCGGCTTCCTGTCCTGGTCTCCTTCTTCACCTATATCTTCGAGGAGTTGAGCCATCTCCACGCGATGGTGGGGGCTGAGCTGGACAAGGAGGGGTTGCGGGCTGCCGTCGCCATTGCCGGGCGAATCCTTTCAGGGCTCCGTCACTGGAATCCATTTGTGCCATTGGACGCCGTCTTTGACGAGCTGGCTCCCATCGACCGGGAGAGGGCTCTGCGGGCGGTTGCACCCTGCATCACCAACGTCGTGCACCTCGAGAAGGAGAGGGACTTCGGTGGTGTTTAGGCGCCCTCTGCATGGGCATGTCCATGTCTCGGCGTAACATGACCATTGGATCAAACTCAGACGGTGCAGATCAGTCACTATAGCACAAAGCGTGTGGGTGTGTTTGGTTGCATTCTCATCTCAATATAGTTGTTTCCTCTTCATGTATTTTTGTCAACCTACTAGTGTGGACTCATGCACCCTTCATGCACTCTGCCAAACACCCAAAAGTGGGTCAAGAAGGGAACTTTTGCTCCCATCCCATGCACCCTTCATACACCCTGTCTAACACTATAGGATGTGCTTCATATGGTTCATGTTTCGTGGAGTACTGTAGCACCGTACTCTCCGTGCGCTGTGGACCTAGTTCTGTTAACATTGATCTCACCGTTCATTCTCGACCGGACAGTCGAAAAAGCGGTACTATGTTACATACAGGAGTAGTTGACATGCGCACAACATCATTTGTTATCGTCATATCTTACTACACTGCAACAAGATTGTGTAGTACTGACGTATGAACCACTGCACATGCCTAGTAGTAGGAGCACTATGTATGTTCAAGTGGCTGCCTTGTTTCGCACTCCTCCGTCGTAAGAGTGGAAACGCTTGCTGTAATCATTTTTTTCTTCGGAATGAAAAACAGTGTACACGCTCTACCATGCGGATCCTCCTCCAGCCATGCACTAAATTACTCACTTTCGCCGACGTGTGGGACAGCCAGCACCTGGGTCCACCAGCCATGCACTAAATTACTCCATAGTAGAGTGACGGTAGACTACCCCGATCGAACCGCCGCAGTAATGCCCAATGAGCCGTCAAATCACAAAACCCACTCCTTTCCAGCAGTAAGTTGGACGGACGAAGCAACCATCATTTCACTCTTCTCTCTCAGCTTCCTCTCTTGAAGAAAACCCCCACTCGCTTCGCTTCTCCCTCATCTCGTTCCTTCTTTCACTCTTCTCTCTCAGCTTCCTCTCTTGGATGGACGCCGGAGCACCGGCCGACGTGATGTCTATGGCTCTGTCACAAACCATCGAGGCTCATGGTAGGAAGAAGCGCAAGCACCCCACCGGGACTACCTAATCGTGTTTCTTCATCTAACACGCAGTACTAGTACTGGTAGTACAACTTTCTGGGTGATCTTGCATGTGATTTTAGTGTGCCAAATGACGGTTCTAAATTCCTCTTTTGACCAAAACACGCGAGAGGTTGACACTGATTTCTTATAGATTACTTTCAACTACTCCCTCTGTCCCAAATTTCTTGTCTTAGATTTGTCTAGATACGGATGTATCTAATACTAAAATGTGACTTGATACATCCGTATCTAGACAAATCTAAGACAAGAATTTTGGGACGGAGGGAGTACTTTATGAACATCAATGCTACCTTTTAAGAGGGTATATTTGCCTCAGTAACTTGTTTTATGGATATTGCATGTAATCCCTCTGCTCTCATGCCTTTGAAGACATGTTCTAGTGTCTTTGTTCATTCATTTCTATGCGTATATGTAGTCATATATGGAGTATAATATCGAAAATCATCTTATATTTCTGAATGGAGGTAGTAATAAAATATGGTTTCTGTTTGAACTAGAACCAGGTCCGCGGTGGAGATGAAGTTCTCAAAGTCATGCCGTGTGAACTGGAAGACCTGATGATGAGTTCTACAGCTGAACTATCCAGCTGTTGTGTCCTTGTCGCCACGTGTCCTGAACTAGTGTTTTCCTGTAGCATTGTTGTCAGGCGTGTTCTCGAGGCTGTACTTGACCACAACAATTTCCTGGCTGTTCCTTCGATTACGAAGGGTGTCGTTCTTGTAAAGCTTCCACAACATGCGACATGTCTTCATCATCATGTTTATGAGTGGAAAGACCACTCTATTAGGTTCTCCAAGGTTGACAAGATGGTGATGGTGCATGTAGACATCTCACACGAAGTCCATGGCCTAGTCAGTTATGCGGGTTCATCCCGTAGGTCGGTGGCAAGAAATAGTCTGCAGAGTTTAGTTAGTGCAACGTTGCTTGTCTGTAGTAAGTACTATTGTTCAGTACTTGATTTGTGTTTGTGAACCCTGTATTGTTTATTAGTACTGCCGCTTTTGGTGTGTGGTCAGTCCTAAGAACAGTCTATGTTAATGTCTGTCCACTCAATTCAGTCTGTACATTTTGAAGTATCCAGATCATATTTTTTGTGAGGATGGTTTATCAATTATGGTTACACTCCAATATCTGTATGCATTGCAGGGTTTATCGCACCCACCAGGATTTCCAGTCCCATGGATGTTCGGTCCATATGATTTGTTACGACCTTTGGATTGTCCTGCTTGTGGGAGTAGGCGGGGCCCCTGCATGCCACACGTAGTTGGACGATCAATCTTCTGTTTAGTACTTCAACATAGTGATTTCCTGGTAAGGATCCACTCGTGTCACATCAAGTAAATCTTATTGATTTACTGTCTAAATCTTATTGATTTAATGTCATGTTTTCTTTCTTTTGCTGCAATTTTACGATGCAGGTTTTGCCATGTGACATTCATCACAGAATAAACCGTTTGGTTTGCTCTATGATGGCTATTTTTGCTGGTTTCACTTCTTATGTCGTGTCAGTAATGAAGGCACTGTCCATCACTTATATTACTGGAAAAAATTGGATCAGTCTGTTGTCTGAGTACAAGCTGAATCCCTATGATGAACTGCAGTTTAGTTTAACAAAAACACCACAATTAGTCCTTCTTGCGTTTAAAAGAAATGAAGAAAAAAACTGGATCACGGTCACGGATCCTAGTCAAGTTAGAAAGCTAATTATAGCAGACCAGACACGATCGCCGCTGTCTCGCACAGATCAAGCACCCGCAGTTGCTCTAGCACTGACAGTGGCAGCAGCTCAGTCTGATCCAGCTGAGGGTTGGGCACCGACCGCGTCAGCGGATCAATCTGATCTACCGGAGGATCGGGCATCGACACCGGCACCTGCTCCAACACCGGCACTAGCTCTACAAGGAGCACCATCTCCGGCAGCAGCAGCGGCTTCGGCACCTGCACCAACACTTGCACTTGCATCTGGTCCGGCCCGTGTAGTTGCACCGGCAACAGACTGGGCTGCAGTTCGCACTACATATACCAAAGTCCTTACAAAAACCGACATGTCCACCTTCTTGGTAAGCATTGGCCACCCAAGTGCTTCATTCTTTTTTCTTTCCATGTTGTTTCACATGATTCACTGTGTTGATCGAACTATTTGGGTATGTCTTCTTGTTTGCAAACAGAGAATTCCTAGAGCAACGAGGGAGTCGAGTCGTTCAACAATCCGGGCGACCGTGGCCAAGTTTCTCTTACCATGCACAACCATGGTGTGAATGAACCTGCTCAATATACCGTAAGTACAAAGGATGGTTGCATGATGATTGATGCTACAGGATGGTCAAGGTTCAAATCTAGATCTTATCTTGCGGTAGGGGATGATGTCAAAATTGAACTTTCTCGGCAAGGAGAGCTGGTCCAAATCAACTTTGAAATTCTTCAGTAGCAGCACGCAACTGCCAAACTGATCTATCCTCCGAGAGATTTTGATGTAATAATCTGGCATGGTGAAACAAGTGTCCTGTGTGTATAAGTAGTACGACAGTATTATTTATCACATGGTATATCGTTGATAGAATTGCAACTCTGATTGCTGGTTAGGAACCGTTGTTCGATTTCATTCCAACAGCTGCCGTGCTTTATTCAATTTTGTGTATTCGCCTTGTGACAGCATCTAAAACCAGCGCAGTACCGATCTCTTGCAATATGAAAAGCGCTGAGGTAGAACACATGGGCCCCCAAACATGCAGGGTCGGCCAGCGGCCCAAAGTCCAGAACTGTGAGCCTATCTGAGTATTATATTCTCAGCTGAACCCCCATAATGCCCGTGCGTTGCAGAGGGAGTATATTTCTCGGCAAGGTGAGCCTGTGATATAAAAGATTTGTATATTTCTTTACAGAGGGAGCATCTCTCTGTCAAAAAATATATTTATGTGTAACTAGTTACTCCTGTCTTTCTACTTCATTTCGCTTATATGTGGGGCAACCGGCAACGGGGTCCATGTGCCATATGCACAAATTAGAGTGCACAACTTCATGGTAGACACACCCCGGTCGTAGCAAAGCAGTAATGCCCAATGAGCCATCAAATCACAACCCCCCCCTTTCCAGCTTTAGCAGTAAGCTGGACGGACAAAGCGGCAATATTTCACTGGGCCTGAATCCCCTTCTCCCTCGTCTGCTTGTTCAGAGAAAACCCCCGCTCAGCCATTGCATAGGGTTTTCTCATGGAGAACCAGGTACGAATTCTTCATCCATCCCCGATAAATCCAAGTCCCTTGGACGCAGGTAATCCTAGGATGGCAGCCTCCGCCATTGATGCATTTTTCTTCATATTGAATCTAGTGTGTTTCAGTTGCAGTGCCCAAAGTGCGAGTACCCTACAGATTTCTGCGCCCTCGGCGAGACGCCACACTTGTTCCTTCTCATCCTAACACAGCATTTTGAAATGCACACAGTATGTTCCTAGAATCCTCTTCTCTATCCGGGAGGGTGGGTTTTTTTTGAACATGTTGTGTTCTCATATTATTTTTCCTCCAGTGTATTATTTGCTCTGTCAGAACACATGTACTCAAGATGCTCGGCCTTGCCATAACTGAATACACTAGTTCAATGGTCATAGTGAAGACAAGCCATGGATATTACTTCCGAGTTGGGTTCGTGAACCAAGAAGATCGCTGCTTTTTTATGGCCGAACTTGGATAAACTTTCTCAAGTGTTACGGACTGAAAGTTGGTGCACGAATTGCTTGTTGCCTCAATTACTTCTTAATCCACCTATTCTGTCTAACTAATCACAATTTAACTTTAGAAGTAGCAACAAATCTCTCACGAAGATGCTACTTCTAACTAATATTTTCTTATAATTGGTGGCACGTGTAGGTTTTTTCAGAGTTAAGCAGTCTGCTCGTTTGTTACTCTGTAATAACTCGGTTGTTACTAATGGCACTAAAGTTGATTGGATCGACATCCACAAGTTCCTACACTTTATTGATCGTCTTGAGGTCCTTGTGGGGCGTTTCAATGGTGGAAGGCCATGTGGGATATGTGTGCCACTGATGCACTCGTTGAACAGGTCCAACTGTGTCGAGAAACTTATGGTACGAGCTGTTTTCTGTTATATATGTTGTTCATAAACTATTGCTTATACACAGTTTTACAGCTGTGATCTTCTTGAAACAGGAACGGCCGAGTTCTATTGTTCCTATACAGATGCCTGACCATGGTCGGGTCAGACTTGCGCTTGGTCACAACATGATGTTTATGTCGACCTACTCAATTCCCCTTGGAGGTGAAAAGATACTTATTCATGGGTGGTCTCAAATAATGAAGGCCTGTCCATCTTGGAGAATAGGACAGAAGATTATGTTCATGCTTTTCCATGGCTCTAAAGCGAATATCTTGTTTATTGACCACGTTGCAAGATGAAGCCGCTTTCAGAAGGTTGTGGATGCGCGGGGTGGTGCCTGGGCCTTGTCCTGGGGCTTGGCGGCCTCACCCTTGGTTAATTGTAGGCAAAGTAGCACTGTTCGAGGCGTGCTTTGTACGGTTGAACCTGTATAAGTACTCATATTGCTTTTAGCTTTGGTTGTTAAGTGCCCCAGCTGGTTTCAGTTAAGGTTGTTAAGTACTCCTGCTGCTTTTACAGTCTGTCGTGTTTCTTGAGTCATGTCTTCCTCCAGCTGCCAAAACTAAACCAGCGCCGGCGGGGCCGCCTGCTTCCGCCTCCCACGGCTGGCTGCGCCTCAGCACACACATCGCCACCCCACCGTCTCCTAAATGGTTAACGCCGACGTCCTCCGCACGCTTTGGTGCGCTCGCCGCGACGCCGCCCTCTCGCGTTGTCAACATGGTCAACAAACAACAGGAATCGGTAGAAGTACGTGGAGAGGATGACAGTAGGGACCCACCACGTCAGCATATGGAAAAATAAAATGCTTCCTCCTAGTGTTTTCCTGACATCTGGGACCCACGACATTGTGAGCGTATATAGTCAATAGACAAGAGAACAGCACAAGATCGGCTGACACCTGGGACGTAGCTACTCGAGCAGTATTTTTTTGTTTGGTATTGTTGAGACGGAGCAGGATTTGAACTGGGTTGTGGCCCGTCTAGCCCAGGCTTATATTTTATGTTCACCATGTGGCCAGCCCAGCTATTTTTTTGTGAAAATGGGCCCAGTTTATTTTTTCTGAAGAATACCCAATCCAGGCCTACTTATTTTTCTACGCCCTGATGGGCTGCAACTCTTTCAAGACGCCTGCAAATCTTGAAAGTAATATGAAATGGGTTGTAAATATAAAAATAGATGACAAATTGGCAATTACTTTATAATTTCTGATTTTTTTCACATTTTCAGATTCCTATTTCACTAGGCATTAACCTAATTTAAATATATCTTCAAAGTACTTTAAATCTGGCTCGACATTTCGGTATTAAAAATAGTTTGGACCCACAGAAATATGCGAAATTGGCCCTGGCCAACCAAAAAAATGACTGCAATAAATTGCATAAGAAGTTGCCATGAGCTATATATAAATTATTAAAAAAGAGGGAGTGGTCTGACTTGTGGGCCTGTTTAGTTGACGCGTATGCAAGATTTCTTTAGTTATTATATACTATGTCAACAAACGATTCTAGCAGACGTAACCATTGGATGTCAATCCAACAGCCGTCGTGTTTCTTCAATCTCTGATCTTCTTGCTCCAGCCGCCAAAGCAGCGCCGGCGGGACCGCCTGCTCCCGCCTCCTATAGCCGGCTGTGCTGCCGCGCAGGCCTCAGCGCCCCTACTACTCCCACCGCTGGCCAGGGCATCCCTCTACTCACCCACACCCCCTGTTATTCTGCGGCGACGGTAGCCTCACACCGCAGCCGAACCGGTGAACCCTCGTACTCCTCTCCGCGTGGGCTTCCACTGCCGCGTCTTCCCCGTCTCCGCGTCGTCCCCTTCCTAGGCCTCGCCGTCGTCCACCGCCGTCGTGCTCTCGGCGCGGCGTGGTCAATGTGGTCAACGACCGACTTCCATCGGAAGAGTACTGTGCGTGGAGAGGCTGACAGTTGGCTCCACGGCAGCCG
Organism: Triticum aestivum; assembly: GCF_018294505.1. Classification (NCBI taxonomy): domain Eukaryota; kingdom Viridiplantae; phylum Streptophyta; class Magnoliopsida; order Poales; family Poaceae; genus Triticum; species Triticum aestivum. The sequence continues at coordinate 455,251,241 of NC_057801.1, forward strand.
CAAGGAAGTGCCTCCTTATTACGCGGAAAATAATTATTCCTCCACCTGACAGCAGGGACCCACCGGACAGGCCACCAGTATTTCGCGAAAAAAAAACGTTTCCCCCTGACTGCTGGGACCCACAGGACGGGCCACCGTATTTCATGAAAAAAATGTTCCCCCCGCTGTCAGCTCGGACCCACCTGAAGTGCCTCCTTATTACACACAAAAAAATGAATACCCCTGCTAGCTGGGACCAATCCTGGTGGGAGGCTGACTTGTGGGCCTACTAAGTTGACTGGGACGGAGGCCTTTGTCAACTTTAGTCAATATATGAATGATTCTAGCTCTAGTGACCGCACGATGTCCATCCAACGGCCGTAGTGCTTCTTCAACCTCTGGTCTTCTTGCTCCAGCCGCCCAAAGCAGCGCCGGTCATGTCGCCTGCTCCTGCCGCCCATGGCCGGCTGTGATGCTGTGGAGGCCTCACCACCCCCTACTACTCCCACCGCTGGCCAGGCCATCCCTCTACGCACCCACACCCACTGTAATTCTGCGGCGACGGCAGCCTCACACCGTAGCCGAACGAGTAAACCCTCATACTCCTCTAAGTGTGGGCATCCACTGTCGCATCTTCCCCGGCTCTGTGTCGTCCCCTTCCTAGGCCTCGCCGTCGTCCACCACCCTGGTGCTCTCGGCGCGGCGTGGTCAACATGGTCAAGGAATGGCTTCCATCGGACATGGACTGTATGTGGAGAGGCTGACAGCTGGGTCCATGGCCGTAGCAAGGAAGTGCCTCCTTATTACGCGTAAAATAATTATTCGTCCACCTGACAGTGGAGATCCATCGTACGGGCCACCATATTTCGTGAAAAAAAAAACGTTTCCCCTGACTGCTGGGACCCACCAGCTACACCTTCGCACGCAAGGAAGTGCGTCCGGGCAAAAAAAAACGATTCGCCCCCTGACTACTGGGACCCACCAGCTACATCTTCGCACGCAAGGAAGTGCGTTCGAAAAAAAAACGATTCACCCCCCTGACTGCTGGGACCCACCAGCTACATCTTCGCAGGCAAGGAAGTGCCTGACAGTCGGGACCCACCTGGTCGAAGCATACGTAGCATTGTCATTGTGGTCGCGAACGTGTACGTACATACTGGTCGATGTAGAGGCGCGCACGTGTCGTAGTAGAGGCGCGCACGTGTCGTAGTAGAGGCGCGCACGTAGCATGTACACGTACGTACATCGGCGACGGTGCAAGAAAGAAAATACGGCCGCGTACATACATACGGGCAGGGTCTCGAACGCCTACTCGCGCATACGTACATGGTTGGGTCGGAACGGAGAAACAGCGTCGTCGTCGTGTTCATGGGGAGCCAACCGGCTGGGTCGGAATGGAATGCATGGTCGTGTTCATCGGGAGGGCTTGGATGGAACAGGCGATGGAAATGAGGCCTGGAGTACCGCAAAACGTAGGAAACGGCCTTGCGTTCGACCGGCCACATTCGAAACGGGATCCTGTTGATCGGGAGGGGCCTGGTGTACCGCAAAACGGAGGAAACGGACCTCCTACAGTCGAAACGGGGGTCCTGTTGATCGGAAGGGGTGTGGCGTACCGCAAAACGGAGAAAACGGACCTCCTACGATCGAAACGGGGGTCCTGTTGATCAGGAGGGCTGTGGCGTACCGAAAAACGGACGAAATTGACCTCCTACGGTCGAAACGGGGGTCCTGTTGATCAGGAGGGATGTGTCGTACCGCAAAACGGACGAAACGGACTTGTGTTGGAGTGCTACGGTCGAAACGGGGGTCCTATTCATCGGGAGGGGTGCGGCGTACCGCAAAACGGGACTCCACGGGATACTGTTCATCTCCATCGTTGACCTCCTCCAGCCTCCACGGGCTACCATCGACCTCCTCCAGCCTCCACGGGCTCCTGTTCATCTAGCCTCCACCACGCGCTACTCCACCGGCTATTGTTCAACCACCCCTCCACGGGCACCCCTCCACCGTCTACTGTTCATCCAGCCCTCCACACCACGGGGTCCTATTCAACCACCCCTCCACGGCCACCCCTCCACTGTCTACTGTTCATCCAGCCCTCCACACCACACGGTCCTGTTCATCCAGAGGCAACGCCACCGCTCACTGTTCATCCAACCCCCCCTCGCAACACTCACTGTTCATCTAATCGATCGGCTTCAGTTAGCAACAGTACCGAAGGAATCGCTCCATCGGGTTCAGTTAACAGCCATCGATCGATCGCTTGGGTTCAGTAACGCGTAGCCTGCAGTGCAATTGCTCTGGTTCAGTTAGAGGCCAATGCCTCGCTCGGGTCCAGTTAGAGCCAATGCCTCGCACGTGTACGTGAGAAACGTGCATCGCTCGGCCCCCGACCTCCCACCGTAACCGGGAAATCCCTAAAATTTTCCTCCACCTCGCTTATACCATGGTGTTTTCCGTCATGGACGGCCCAAAGAATGTCAAGCAGCTGCGTCTCCGGCCCGCCCAGGACGAAAAGCCCATTTTCTGTCATGATTTTTTCTCATAGAAGTAGGAGCCCACCACATCTATGATGATACCGGGTTTTGTCACAATTATCGTCATAGAAGTGTCATATGTATGACAGAAAAAAAAATTGTTCGGCCCAAATGTCACGGATCTGTCTTTTTTTTGTAGAGGGATCCGCACGGCGGATGTCATCTAACATGTTTTCAATCCGAGTATCATATTCGCCGGTGCGTTGTCACACCACCTCCGCCCTGGACTGTTCTATCTCACCGTGAAAGATCCACCGGTAATAGCCTGGAGTAAACCCATATTTGCCTAAGTGTTTACTCATAGTAATCTTATCGCTTTCATTCTGGTTATCACACTCCGTGCATGGGCACCAAATTCCATGAACTGGCGTTTCTCCAGCAAATACTAATTCCAGGAAATCATTGGTCTTCGACCTCCACTCATGGGTCATACCCTCCATGCTGGGATGTCCGGTGTACATCCACTCACGTTCTACCATCCTCTGATATAAAGTAAAACACACACATAATTTTTTTTATGTAACAAGTGGTTCCATCAAGTTTTACGACATGCACTGAGCTATGTAATAGGTAAAGATAGGTCCTAATCCCACCCGAGAATGTGTAGGCTGGGTATGCTTTCATGACGTACTCCGACCCGAGACAAAATTTCGGCAGCACCTCCCCGCTGTTCTCCAAATACACGTCTCAGCAATAAGCCAAGAGGATGTGTATCTAGAGAACAACAAGGAGACACTGTCAAAATTCTATCTCGGATCTTAGTACATCATGAAAACAACCCGCCTACACATCCTCGGGTTGTCCATGGAAAACATGGACAATTTAAAAGAGTTGAGGTTATAAATATGCAAAGACTTGCATATTTATAGATACAACCTGAGGGAGTCCTGGATTAGGGGGTGTCCGGATGGCCGGACTATGACCTTTGGCCGGACTCCCGGACTATGAAGATACAAGATTGAAGACTTCGTCCCGTGTCCGGATAGGGACTTTCCTTGGCGTGGAAGGCAAGCTTGGCAATACGATATGAAGATCTCCTCCCATTGTAACCGACTTTGTGTAACCCTAGCCCTCTCCGGTGTCTATATAAACCGGAGAGTTTTAGTCTGTAGGACGAACAACAATCATACCATAGGCTAGCTTTTAGGGTTTAGCCTCTCCGATCTCGTGGTAGATCAACTCTTGTACTACCCATATCATCAATATTAATCAAGCAGGAGTAGGGTTTTACCTCCACCGAGAGGGCCCGAACCTGGGTAAAAACATCATGTCCCTTGTCTCATGTTACCATCCGCCTAGACGCACAGTTCGGGACCCCCTACCTGAGATCCGCCGGTTTTGACACCGACATTGGTGCTTTCATTGAGAGTTCCTCTATGTCGTCACCGTTAGGCCCGATGGCTTCTTCGATCGTCAACCACGACGCAGTCCAGGGTGAGACTTTTCTCCCCGAACAGATCTTCGTATTTGGCGGCTTCGCACTGTGGGCCAACTCGCTTGGCCATCTGGAGCAGATCGGAAGCTACGCCCCTGGCCATCAGGTCAGGTTTGGAAGCTTAAACTACATGGCCGACATCCGTGGGGACTTGATCTTTGATGGATTCGAGCCACGGCCGAGCGTGCCGCACTGTCTCGATGGGCATGATCTAGCTCTGCTGCCGGACAGCGCCCAGAGCGCCGCTCAGGTGTCCGCTCCGACCATTAACTCGGAGCCGACTGCGCTAGTCAGGGACGGACGGTTGGACGCCGCCCCAGGAGCCGCAATCTCTATGGTGATAGAGCCGAATACCAGCCTAGTCCTTTGCAAGGCCCGTGACTCCAAGGTGCCGGACTCTGTTCCGGACTCCGAATATTCTGCACCTCTCACGATCGAACCCGATTGGGCTATGATCATGGAGTTCACCGCCGCAGACGTCTTTTAGCACTCGCCCTTTGGTGATATCCTGGATTCACTAAAATCTCTCTCTTTGTCACGAGAGCCCTAGCCGGACTATGGTCAGCAGGGATGGGATGCGGACGACGAAGAAATTCGAAACCCACCCACCACCCACTTTATAGCCACTGTCGATGATATAACCAACATGCTCGACCTCGACTCCGACGACATCGACGGTATGGACGCCAATGGAGGAGACGACCAAGGACCAGCACCTATAGGGCACTGGAAAGCCACCTCATCATACGATGTATACATGGTGGACACTTCTAAAAGAAATGATAACGAGGATCAAAAGGGCGCAACCAGGGATCGCTCCCTCGAAAAAAATCAAAGCGGCGACATAAGCGCCATGCCAAGCACCACCTCGACAAAGACCCAGCCACAGAGCAGGACGAATGAACGGAAGACGAACATGCCATCGAGCAACCGTCCCAACAGGGCGGACAATCCGAACAACCAATCTCCGGAAAAGATAATAGTCCGGATGACCTCACGCCGGACAAATTGCTGGAACATCAGAACCTCCACCAAAGGCTCGTTGCCACTGCACGTAGCCTGAAAAAGCAGAAGCGGAGGTTCAAAACAGCGGAAGATGCACTCAAAATCACATGGGGCAAAGTACTCAATACCGCACACAAGTACGGCAACAGTCGTCACACAAAGAGCTATCCGAAACGGAAACTACTACCGGAATTTGACGAAGAGGCCATAAAACCCCCACAGTCAAAAAATAAGGAAGCCACCAGGTCGGATAGACGACCCTACGATCGGTCTCAAGCGACAAAGGGCGCCGCACTCAATACGGCGCGCGATCCGCCTAAGGATTCACATCAAAAAACGGGCCCAACTAGATCCATATACGGGCCAAGAAAGCAAGCTCCAGCGAGCAATGCAACGCAAAAAATATCCGAACATCGCGGCACACCTACATACAAGGGCGCCGCATATCCCCTATGTTTTACCGATGAGGTGCTGGATCACGAATTCCCAGCGGGATTCAAGCCCGTGAACATAGAAGCATACGACAGAACAACAGACCCCGGAGTCTGGATCGAGGACTATATCCTCCACATACACATGGCCAGAGGAGATGACCTTCACGCCATAAAATACTTACCCCTTACACTCAAAGGGCCAGCCCGGCATTGGCTTAAAAGCCTTCCCAAAAACACCATAGGAAGTTGGGAAGCGCTCGAGGACGCTTTCCGGGCAAATTTTCAAGGGACCTATGTCCGACCTCCGGATGCGGATGATCTGAGTCATATAACTCAGCATCCTGGAGAGTCAGCCCAGAAACTCTGGAACAAATTCCTTACTAAAAAGAATCAGATAGTCGACTGTCCGGACGCCGAGGCCCTAGCAGCTTTCAAACATAGCGTCCGAGACGAATGGCTCGCCAGACACCTCGGCCAAGAAAAGCCAAGAACAATGGCCGCATTAGCAAGCCTCATGACCCGCTTTTGCGCAGGAGAGGATAGCTGGTTGGCAAGAAGCAGCACCAGCGACCAGAGTACATCCGAACTCAGAGATGAAAACGGGAAACCGCGCCGTAACAAAGAACAGTGCCGGATCAAGGATAATAGCCCAATGAGCACGGCAGTCAACACCGAATTCAAAAGCTCTCGGCAAAACCAGAAAAAATCGCCACCCAAAGATGACAGGGACGAGCTGTCTAACCTCAACAAAATCCTGGACAAAATATGTCAAATCCACAGTACCCCCGGGAGACTTGCAAACCATACCCACAGAGATTGTTGGGTCTTCAAACAGTCCGGTAAACTCAACGCCGAACACAAGGGGCTCGACACACCTAGTGAGGATGACGACGCCCCCCACAAGCAGAACACCGGAGAACAAAAGAAGTTCCCACAAGAAGTCAAAGCAGTAAATTCACTTCAGATGACAAAAGGGAAAAACAAAACGGCGCCCACGAAGACATGCGCCAAACGGCCAGCCCCAGAGGAGCACCGCCACTGGTTGTTACAACCAATCACCTTTGATTGTCAGGATTACTCCAGAGGGGCCCGGAACGCAGGCTAGACTACCTTGGTCTTAAATCCGGTTATTGACGGACTGCAATTTACAAGAGTCCTTATGGACGGCGGCAGTGACTTAAACCTGTTGTATCAGGACACAATCCGCAAACTAGGGGTAAACCCAGCTACAATCCGCCATGGCAACACTTCCTTTCAAGGAGTCACGCCGGGCCCAGATACCCAGAGCATGGGTTCCCTTTCGTTAGAGGTCATGTTCGGCTCACCCAACAACTTCTGAAGTGAAAAGCTAACCTTCCACATCGCCCCATTCGTGAGTCGCTATCAAGCGCTACTGGGACGTGAAGCTTTCGCCCGCTTTAACGCAATACCGCATTACGCATCCCTTACACTTAAAATGCCCGGCCCACGAGGCATCATCCCATTACAGGGGAATATCAATTGACCCCCAAAGTACGAGTCATGGTGCGGCAGCCTGGACAGCCGCACACTAATTCAGCCCTACTATCCCAAACACGGCTCGACGAGTCCAGCGTCAACATACATGGGCTTAATAGCCACATAACCCTGTACAAGGGACTCCGCGTATTCACGCCAGGAGACAATACGACTCACTTCTTGCTCCAACTATATTTTGTTCATTCTAATATAGATTTCTCGCACGTTTATTTTTTCTTTACTAAAGTTCCTCTTTCTCGCAGACGAACACCGTGCTACGTCCGTCCAGGATACAGCACAACGGACACACAGGCGTAGACGTGCAGTAGGGACCCGTTTCAAGGATTCTTTTCAGATTAAGACCCTGCGTAAACCTTTTTTACTGTCTCTGTTGACAACATCCCCTGGTTTTCACTATAACCGAGGAGGAGGTTGGCGTCTTGGCATGTGGCCATGCCAGAATTTTGCGCGTACCTGGACACCAAGGGCTTTTTTACCAAGGGCTCTGTTTCGGCCCGTCTTCATAAAGACCGAATACCTTAGGGAGTGTTCGGCGTCGCGAGTTTGGACTTATATGCATCAGCTCCGAATCATGTCTTTGGTCAAATGTTGGGTTTGCCCGGCTCCTGTGTTTTGCTGCCTTACGTTCCGCTCTATCGGCTAAGGCGGCACCAGGAGAACTACTGCGATTGTGCCCCGGTTCGGCCAGGCGACACCTTAGTAGAGAAAGCTGAAAACTGACTGTCATGATATAGCGAGAGACTGGTCAACCACTCGATGACTCTCGAAATCTTTAGGATTCCTCCGCATTAACGAAGGCCTGCTTCCCGGTCAGGCACACACGCGCCCCGAATTCGGGCGAGCGCGGTGCCCCTAGGGGCTATTAAGTAGCCCCACTGTCAAACTCCTATGGCTAAGTGAAAGTGATAAAGCCTTATAGTTCGGTTGCCTAGTTCGCCACGCTATCACCTCCTTTGTAGGACCAAGACGTTGGATTAAGTGTGAAAAAGCGCCTTTTTGCGAACACCCGCGCATTATATGCGTGGGGGCTGAAGCCAACGACTGCCATCTTTCAGGTTATATACACATATACATTAGAACGGCCGCACAGGAGGTATTATAATTCTTGCAAGCACAAGTATAAAAAGCTTTTATATTCTATCAAAATATTCCTTTTACAATAGCACATGCTATTCGAACACTACATCCTTCGAGCACTGTGCTTCTATTAAACGAGCGCCCGGAAGAACTTCCTCAAAGAAGTGCTTGGCAGGTACTCGGCTTTCGTCCGAATCCCGGGATGCAACAATACTGGCCTTCATATCCACCCAGTATATTTTGACACGGGCAAGAGCCATTTGTGCACCCTCTATGCACGCCGACCTCTTCATCGCATCAACATGCGGCACAGAACCAAGGAACTGCTGCACCAATCCAAAATAACTCTTCGGCTCTGGCTCCCCCGGCCACAAACGACTCGCAACATACTTCATGGCAAGTCCGGATAACCTGTTCAGCTCCGCAAAGGCGGCCAAACGGTCGGATACCGAAAGTGGGCATTCTGGATTATGGAACTGCGACCAAAAAAGTTCTTCCAATTTATGGTCGCCTCAGCCTCGGAAGTGCTCACTTGTGTCCGCCGCACTCGCTGCCACATCCAGATAAGTGTTTTCCGCACTCCACTGCCGGTCTAACGGAGCATACCTAGGATCCCCGAACTTCATCCGCAGCATATAGGGCTTTCTAGCCGTGATATCTCCGACCTGACGCAGCTCCTCCTTCATAGCTCTCATGGCAGAGCGAGCATCCTTGGTCTCAGCAGTGATCTTCTCAAGGTCCTCCTGCGCCGTCCTTCCTTCTTGTTCAAGAAATTTACAGCGGTCGGTAGCATCCTTCAATTTTATGGCCATCTCTGCTATTACCTTCTTACTTTGGCAGTGAGCAGCCTGTTCGTCTTTCAGCTCTTCAGCCGCCTTAACGGCAGCCGCATCACTTTTCCTTGCTTGCTCCTTGGCTCGGGCAAGTTCCGCCCGCAGGTTCTCCATGGCAGCAACACCATCCGCAATAAGCACATATATGGTAAGGCACGAGCATCGAACTCCTGTTATCAGGTATCTGTGGAGCATACCTTGTGCCTCGTCTAGCCGCTTATTTACAAGCGCAATGTTGGCATCCGCCACGTCAAGTTGCCACTTTAGCTTGGAAGATTCATCAGTCCGGCTAGCCACCGAGCGCCTCGCCACCTTCATAAAAAGGTGACATTTTATAACTGGGGTTTTGATCCTCTGTGCGCCGTCATTCTTGATGACACACAGAGTCTCGGTGGCTACTATTTATACAGGGCGCATTTTATGCGGCTCTACCAAAAGGTACACCTTCTCGCGTACCTCAAAGCCTGTCAGTAAACTCCTGGCAGCCTCGTACAACCCGCTTTCCGCGGATGAAATCCTTCCTATCACCGTGTTCATCAACATACGGTGTTCTTCTGAGATGGACGCTCGCCCAAGCAGATCCTTCAGCCTCTCCGACCGCGCACTAGAGGGCACCGGACTAGCCCGACGACCTTTTTCAGGATCCGGACTTGGAGAAACCCGCCGGGACGACACCTCGGGGTCGCCTGCCTCGTAAGTGGGTGCAGCTAGGGGAGACGTTTCGCTCTCCATCATTTCCGGACGAAGATCCCCAGAAGACGAGCTCTGCTGAGAAGGGTTGAGGTCCGAACTGCAAGGTAATATTTTGGTTATCTTCCTCAGAAATAAAACAGTGATACCACTAATTTTTGAATCCCTCTCTTTACTTACGGCTCGGAGGAAAACTAATCCCCTTGAGGGCGCAATGCGGCCGGGGCATCCTCCGGCGCCGGATCCTCTGACAAAGATTTCTTCCCCCGTTTCGAGGCTATCCCCTCCGGATCTTCAGAGGCACTCCTTTTCTTTCCCAGGTTGGGGGGATTCTCAATTCCTTCCTTCCTGACATTCTCCTTCGTGGAGGCGGTAGCTCCTTGGTTCCCCTCTTCTCCCTCTGCCGAAAGCGTAATCTCCAGCATCCTGGTTAACACAGGATCCGGCGCAGTCTCGGGCAGGGGGGCTGGACACCTGATAAGCTTTGCCTTTGCTATCCACTCCTGTTCAAAGGATAGCTCTGTTAAAGGGCAACTTTATAATGAAAATATGGACGGTGCGTCCAAACACGGGGCTACTTACCTTAGCATCCTGGCGATTACAGCTCAGGCCTGCGTCCTCGGACAAGTCCGGACACCTTGCTTGTGGTCCGAAGAACAATTTGTACATCTCCACGGGCGTCGCGCCCATAAAGTGTTGGAGGACTCGCGGTCGCTCCGGATTAAATTCCCACAGGCAAAGAGGGTGACATTTGTAGGGCAGCGTGCGGTGAATCAGCATAACTTGCGCCACCATGGTCAAGTTAATATCTCTTTCTAGGAGATCTTGAATGCGGTCCTGCAGAAGGGGCATGTCTTTGGACGGTCCCCAGATAAGCCCTTCATTGACCCATGACGCTCGCTGTGGTGGGGGACCCGAGTGAAAAGCAGGCGGCGCCACCCATGTGGTGCCCCTGGGGGCTGTGATGTAAAACCAGTCCCGTTGCCACAAGCCGAACTCTTCTTGCAAAGTGCCCTCGGGCCATGGAGCGCCGGCTATCTTGCTTATGATAGCTCCTCCGCACTCAGCGTGCTGCCCCTCGATCATCTTCGGCTCCACCTTGAAGGTTTTGAGCCACAATCCGAAGTGAGGGGTGATATGGAGGAAGGCTTCGCACACAACAATGAATGATGAAATTTGGAGGATGGACTCCGGAGCTAGGTCGTGGAATTCCAGCCCGTAATAGAACATCAGCCCTCTCACGAAGGGATCAATCGGGAAGCCTAGCCCCCGAAGGAAGTGAGATATGAACACCACGCTCTCACCGGGCTGGGGAGAAGGAATGGCCTGCCCTTGAGCAGGCAGCCTATGCGAGATTTCGCTGGTTAGATACCTGGCATCTCTCAGCTTTCGCACGTCTTCTTCTGTAACGGAGGAAGGCACCCACCGGCCCTAAAGGACGGAACCGGACATCGTCGAAGGTCCGAAGTGCCTGAAACTAGAAACTTTGAGTGTTAGAACTCGAGGCGAGGGGCGGATTCGATTGGGTTCAAAGAGAAGGGAGTCGAGCCTTGGTATCTTTATAAAGGAGTTGAATACCAAGAGCCCTTCCCATAACCGTTTGGGACTCGCTTTCAATTAGAGAGTCATACCAAAAGGCACGGTTGGGTTACCCACGCCCGTATTGATGAGAATCTCGAAATAAGGGGACACGATCTCTGCTTTGACAAGACGTGCCAAGGAAACCGCCTCGCTAAACGCGCTGAGGTGGAACAGTAAAACGATTCGAATGAAGTCTTGACTGTGGCATGATGTCACGTTGCGGAATACGTCAGCAGATTAGATTTGTGTGGAAATTATTCTCTCTACGGTGGTATGTGGAACTTATTTTTGCAGAGCCGGACACTATCCTTGTGTTCAAACATCTTCTATGAAGTATTCGGAGGAGGAACCCGCCTTGCAATGCCGAAGACAATTTGCGCGCCGGACTCATCGTCATTGAAGCCTGGTTCAGGGGCTACTGAGGGAGTCCTGGATTAGGGGGTGTCCGGATGGCCGGACTATGACCTTTGGCCGGACTCGCGGACTATGAAGATACAAGATTGAAGACTTCGTCCCGTGTCCGGATAGGGACTTTCCTTGGCGTGGAAGGCAAGCTTGGCAATACGATATGAAGATCTCCTCCCATTGAAACCAACTTTGTGTAACCCTAGCCCTCTCCGGTGTCTATATAAACCGGAGAGTTTTAGTCCATAGGACGAACAACAATCATACCATAGGCTAGCTTTTAGGGTTTAGCCTCTCCGATCTCGTGGTAGATCAACTCTTGTACTACCCATATCATCAATATTAATCAAGCAGGAGTAGGATTTTACCTCCACCGAGAGGGCCCGAACCTGGGTAAAAACATCGTGTCCCTTGTCTCCTGTTACCATCCGCCTAGACGCACAGTTCGGGACCCCCTACCCGAGATCCACCGGTTTTGACACCGACACAACCCTTCCGAATGGGAGACACCTTGGTTACGCGACTATTTAGGTGATCTACAAATAATGAAAACCTACACATGAACAGGGAGAGATTACCCTTGAAGCGTGCAACGGAATTCACTCTCTCTTGTCAAAATAGATACATGTCCTGCATGAAAGAATGAAGTTGTGTCAATCATATGTCAAACAAACAAACGTCAATAACACTCACTCACACACACCCACACACAAACACACTCACATATCCATACACACACATCACACACTCACTCACACATGTACACACAGTGGCCCGCGCCGGCTCTCGCGGCACCAAGCGCGCCTCCCGCGCCCGCCCCAGCGCCGCAGTGGCCGTACTGGCCCGCGCCGGCCGTGCCGGTCCAGCTAATCATGCAAAGAAGCAATCATTATTTTCTCGGCTTCCCTTAGGGAGCCGAGAGACCTAACCCTAGTTGTCTCTTGCGCCGCCGCCGCCTCTCCCTCTCGCACACGACAGCGCCTTGCCGCCGGCGACTGTCGTGGTTCTAAGCCTGACAGTAGAGTGGGGGGTAGGTATGGAGAGGCAAGGTCCTAGCTATGGAGAGGTTGTAAACACAAGGGATGTACGAGTTCAGGCCCTTCTCGGAGGAAGTAAAGCCCTACGTCTCGGAGCCCGGAGGCGGTCGAGTGGATTATGAGTATACGAGCTACAAGTTGCCGAACCCTTCTGCCTGTGGAGGGGGGTGGCTTATATAGAGTGCGCCAGGACCCCAGCCAGCCCACGCAGGAGAGGGTTTAAGGTGAGTTAAGTCTGGGGCGTTACTGGTAACGCCCCACATAAAGTGCCTTTACTATCATAAAGTCTACTTGATTACAGGCCGTTGCAGTGCAGAGTGCCTCTTGACCTCCTGGTGGTCGAGTGAGTCTTCGTGGTCGAGTCCTTCAGTCGGTCGAGTGAGTCCCTCGTTGGTCGACTGTAAGGTGACTTCTTCTAAGGGTGTCCTTGGGTAAGGTACTTGGATCAGGTCCATGACCCTACCTTAGGTACATGACCCCATCATTAGCCCCCGAATGGATTGAGGCTTCGAGTGAGGAAGGAGTTGATGTCGTTTCCGATTAACTTTTGCACACTGGTCGTGCGTTGTTCTGGGCCAAAGAATTTCTTCGTCGATAGTGAGCAACTTGTCTTCGGTCGACTCGATCCATTCTATTTTTGCGTCGAGTGATCTTTCGGACTTTGACAATCTCCGAGCGACGGATCGCTGGAAACACCGCGTCTGACAGACTGATTTGTTGTTCACGGATTCCGCGGGATGCGAAATTTGGGGACGCGCGCGAAGCGGGGCGAACCGCGGCGTTCGGATGGGACGGGGCATAAACGCCTCGATCTCCGTGCCGCCTTTTTCGCCACGTATCCCGTCTGCATAACTGCTCCCAGATATGATTAGATTGACGGGCCCACCTGTCATCCACTCGGAAGGGACCTTATAAATGTGCCTGGCGAGGATTTCTGTGCTGCGCCTCAGCATTCTCTCCCTCTCTCTGCTTCCTTCTTCCCCGCCCAGCGTGCTCGCTCTCGCCCCCGCACCACTTCCCTTCGCGCATCTCGCCGGCGACCATGGCCAAGGAGAAGACGGCGGCGCTGGAGCGTGCAAAGAAGGCGTCGGCGTCGGAGAAGGCGAAGGGGAGATCCACCAGCCGCGGAGGGTCCTCGTCTAGATCCCGCCTGCCGAAAGGCTGGGTCCAAGGAGACTGGATCCAGTCGACCATCACAGAGAATGACCTCCTCGACATGGCCAACGAGGGCTTGATCCCTCAGGGAGCTGCGAGGCTTCCGGGGAAGGAGTGGCAGCCTCAGCCAGAAGAGGGTGAGTGTGTGCTTTTGGCCACCCATGTTGATCGTGGGTTTTCCTTGCCGCCGAGTGTTTTCTTCCGTGGCTTCTTGAATTTCTTCGGAGCGCAGCTCCACCACTTTACCCCAAACTCCATTGCCTATCTTGCTGCGTTCGTGTCCATGTGTGAGGGTTTCTTGGGCTGTCGACCGCACTGGGGTTTGTTCAAACATATATTCACGTGTCGCTCTCAGACCGTGAAGAAGGCGAGCCCAGGTGATGAGAGAACCCGAGTCGTCCAAATGTGTGGGGGTCTGGGGATCCAGGTGAGGAATAAGAGCACCTTCCCGCCCATGACTTTTCCAGAGTCCGTCAGAGGCTGGCAGTCGACTTGGTTCTACTGCCGGGACCAGTCGACGCCGGGGCAGTCGAGTGGACTCCCACAGTTTACCATGGACCGAGTGAACAAGCCCTCCTCTCTGAAGTTGATTCCGGAGGAGAAAGCTGATGTGAAGATGTTGATGGAGCGCGTGGTGCAGTTGGTTCGGGAGGGAGTGACGGGCATGGACCTCTTGGAGGTCTTCCTCAGGCGTCGCATCCAGCCTCTTCAGTTCCGGAGCCACTGCATGTGGTTGTACTGTGGGACCGAAGACGAGACTCGAGTCCATCCAGAAGCAGTCGACGATGTCACTCTGGAAAGGTGGATGGTAGCCGTTACCGGCAACAAAGACAACCCACGCGGAGCCAGAAGGATTCCTCCACTCGACCACAACAGCGATCCAAACAAGGTACATTTGCTCTGCCCTCCACTGCGCTCTTGTCGCATTCATTTCTGTTTATCCTGCCGACTGGTCGACTGATCCTTGTCTTGATATCTGCTAGGCTCTCACCGAGCTGTACTCGATGCCCAATGGGGCACAAACTCCGACTGAGGAGGGTGAGGCGAGCGGGGGTGAGAGCCAGGAAGAGGAGGAGTAGGACTCGGACGTTGCAGGGGATGACGACGACGATGATGATGACGACGGCGATGACGATGACGCCGAAAACAAGGAGGAAGAGGAGGAGGTCGTGCAACCGCGCTCGGAAAGGCGGTCGAAGCTCGTCCACGACCCTTCGACTGAACGTGGCAAGGGGGTTGTGACACAGTTGACCAAACGCCCTAGGACCACCTCTCCAGCGCCGACTGAAAAGGCGCCGAAGCAGCCTAGGGGGGCTCCGCCAAAGCCGACCAAGCTCCTGCCGAAGATGAAGGTGTCCATCCCCACCATATCAGGGTAATTGTACTGCTTGAGTCTTCTTATCCTGTGTGAACTTTGTCTCTGGTCGACGCTGAAGCTAGTCGACTGATCCTTTGGAGTTGCAGTGCTGCTACTTCTGAAACCTCAGCTCGAGCTGATGACCACGAGATGGAGGACGCAGCAACTTCGAACCCAGGTACTGTATTCTTAACGTCATTTTTAGTCGACTGATTTCGCGATCTCTGATCCTGAGTCTTCTTCGTAGCTCCACCCAATACTGTTATCAATCTCCCTGATGACAATGAGGATGAAGAACCACTGGCACGCAGGAGGAGCAGGAAAGCGTCCGCCAGTAAGGTGCCCCAGGATGTGACGGCGCCTGAGATTCTGATTGCGGAGGAAGAGAACGCCACTCGACACACGGTGTCCTTTGCAGATCCATTGACGAGTGCTCAGCAGCCCTCCCTCTTCACGACGCACCATGTCCCGGAAGACCAAGCCGGCGCGGCGAAGGAGGCAATACGCCAGGCGGGAATCATGATGGAGCAATTGAAGACCATCCGGGATGCGAGCCAGGCAGCTTATGACGCCAGCTCTGCCCTCCAAAGCAATGTCCAGGTCAGTCGACCACCGTTTGTTCTGTTGGATATGCTACCAAAAACTTTTCCTTTCCGGAATTTATAGTAGTCACCCACTGGGTGTGTCGATTAAACTCCGTGTTAGCGGGGGCACGCTGAGTGCACCCGCTGGGTGTAGTCCCCAAGGCTAAGGTCGACTGCTGGCAGTCGGCCTTAGGCTTTATGATGTCAATCTTTCTGTCAGTTGACTATGTCGACTGGGTTTCACAAACCGGTGGGGGCATGCTGAGTGCACCCACTCGGTGTAGTCCCCGAGGCTAAGGTCGACTGCTGGCAGTCGGCCTTAGGCTTTATGATGTCAATCTGTCTGTCAGTCCACAATGTCGACTGGATTTCATGAACCGGTGGGGGCACGCTGAGTGCACCCACTGGGTGTAGTCCCCGAGACTGTGGTCGAGTGCTTGCAGTTGATCACAGTCTTAGAGAATGCATCTCGCACTTTTTTTTTGAGGTCGACTGGTCGACTTTGTCTTCAACAGGACTAGTGGGGGCACGCTGAGTGCACCCACTGGGTGTAGTCCCCGAGACTACGGTCGAATGCTTGTATTCGGCTGTAGTCTTAGAAACGTGTGTTTTTCCCTTTTTCACTCGGAAGTGAATTATATTTGACATTTAGTCGATTGGTTCTTCGCAGAACTCTTGTGATCTTGTGGCTCGCTATTCAGAGCTGGAACACAAGCATACTCAAGTCGAGCTGAGCTTGAAGCTGGTTCAGGAGAAGCTGACAAAGGCAAAGGAGGAGACCGAAGGTATGTTTGGTGAGACCCTGACGACTGCTTTTCCCCTTGCTTGTTTCAAAATCTGATCTTGCTGTAACTTGCAGGTAAGGTAAGGGAGGCCCAGCAGAAGAAAGACCTTGAGCTAGCTGAGAAAATCAAGCTTGCTGACGAGAAGTTAGCTTCAGTCACCAAGCTTGAACAAGACAATACCAATCTAAAAGCTGCTCTTGGGATTGCCAACAAGGAGATCAGTCGACTGAAAACTAATAAAGCTGCCCTGACCGACCAAGTCAGCAAATTGACTGGGAAGAAAACTGATCTGGAGGCCTTCCTGAGTGGACTTGCCAAGAAGCTGTTTCTTATGCTTGAAGGTAAACCTCTATGCTTGGCAGACGTTTCCAATCGTGATTTATCCATTCGACCATCCCCTTGACTTAGTGATCACCCTTGCAGAATTTTGTCAAAACTTTGAAGAAGAAACTAGCCGGCTGGAGCCAAACCTCGACCCCGTCAATTCTCCGGTGAACGACGAAGTTGCCATGGAAGTTTTCCGACTGGAATCCCGTGTTGCAGCTGTCGTGGACTATCTCGCAAAGCTGAAGGCCGCCACATCGCGCATCGACTCGACGCTCTGGCCTGAGGAGACACTTCAGAATGACCTTGAGTCGCTGATGGCCCGCTTGAACGCGATCCCTGGTCGAGTGCAGGAGTGGAAGAAGTCCTCGGCTCGGTGTGGTGCAGATGTCGCTCTGTGTCTGGCCCGAGTGCACTGCAAAGATGCGCGAGAGGAGAAGCTGGCGGCCCTTCGGGTGGCCAATACCAAGAAGCACGACTTCAGGTCCTTTATGGAAACTTTCCTTGCAGCTGCCATCGGATCGCCGACGGAATTGACCTTGATGAATTTGTTGCACCTTCCAGCCCTCCACAGGAGGGGTAAAAAACTTCTTCTGGCTCGACGCTTTAAATTTGCCTCGGTATGCCGAGTGGAATTGTAACCGACAAACCTTAACGGGCTTGACGCCTGAGCACTTTCGGTTCCTTTAGATGTCGATTCAAACTTGAATTTGGTGCTTGAATACGATTGCCTTCGGCTCGAAATGTCTTTTGCAGGTTCAAAGCAAGGCGCCTTTACTGCAATCGACTTATTCTTTAGTCCACTTAGGCGAGCACTGGGATGCGGCTAAGCCACCCGAGTGAGAGGTTTTACTCTTCACTCGGTAGGATTTCGATAACTTAGGCGAGTGCTTGGACTGCAGCTAAGCCCCCGAGTGAGAGGGTTGCTCTCACTCGGCAGGATTTTTATAACTTAGGCGAGCACAGGGCTGCAGCTAAGCCTCCGAGTGAGAGGGTTGCTCCTCACTCGGTAGGATTTTTATAACTTAGGCGAGCACAGGGCTGCAGCTAAGCCTCCGAGTGAGAGGGTTGCTCCTCACTCGGTAGGATTTTTATAACTTAGGCGAGTGCTTGGACTGCAGCTAAGCCCCC
>NC_057801.1:455269120-455282038 GCF_018294505.1 Triticum aestivum
GGGGGGGTCGTGACCCCCCTCCACATCCCCCTGCGAGGCCGAGCCTGGAACGAGCCGGAGCAGGCGGCGATGCGGCTTGCCGCGGCGCCGCATGCGTAGGCGAGTCCGTCATACCCCGTCGCCCCCTGTCTATCTTAGGGTTTGGGGGGGTGGTGGTTTTGCGCGCGTCCCCTTTGATGGAAAAAACAGAATGTCCGCACTGCGCCTGTCAACCAAGCGCACTGCAAGCGTTAGCGCGAGGCCGAGCAGGGGGTGGGGTTCTTGTCGTCCTTCATTTATGTGTTGGGGCCCTTGTCATTTGTACTGCTCTCACCAACGTTGAGTACTGCACTTCGTGTAGCAAGTGTGTGTGTTGGGGCCCTTGTCGTTCTTCATTTATGCATGTACTGCACTTCACGGATACACTTGTTGAACTGCCTTATGTTGGTTCTGTGAACTGTATTGACGTTTGTTTAAAAATGTACACGGATTATATTTTTTAGATATATCAATATTATTTTTTATTTTTATATATTACTATTTTTTGTGGACTGTTATGTTTTGTATGTGCATATTATGTTTTGGTGTCACTCATTAAATTTTTCAAAGTTGTGTATATACTTGTTCTAATGCAAACTAATTTCTGCGAAAGCAATTGATCACAAGCAAACTTACATTGTTTTTATAAAAGAAATATTCTTGCATACATGAAACAAAGAACACCATAACGCTTAAAGTAAAGTGAGACTAAACACAGCTCTGATTTTTTCTAGTTGCTGTATTGGATTACAGCCTTGTTCTTCTTCTTCTTTTCTTCTTTGTCTCTTTTTTCCCTATCCAGTCCCATTATGACATCGTAGATGATTCTCCATGACTCATATGTTGCGAATGCATCTATTGCTGCATACTTGATAAGCTTGTTTGGCAGTGGGCAAAATCCCCAAAGAGTATGGTCCTCCTTGCGGTTAATTTTTTTCTTCATGTCATTGTAGTGAATGTCTATCACCCTGCCAGCAACATCAGCCAAAGATTCAAACTTCTTTTTATTGTATGGGTCTCTCCATTCCACCTAAATATCAATGTAGTTGTTGGAGTTGTTCTCCAAACCAGATACCTTCAGCTTGCTTTTGTCTCCTTCAATAGCGAATCCGACGAAGGTGTACTCATCATTCATCAGGAATTTGTCTAGTTCCATTGGCCTGCAATATATTTGTATAGAGTGAATATATTTTATTTCTTTAGAACTAGCCATGTTTTTTTTGTGTTTTTCTGAAACTGAACTGCAATATGGATATCTGAATCTGTTGCATTAAGCAGTTGCTAATACTTTGTTCAGCATAACTATTAAATCTGATAATAGATTGCATAAACAATGCATGTTTTGTGTATGCTTTTACTCCTGAACCTAATTTCATACATGTTTTATATGGTAATGTTGCAGTGAAGAAACTATAATTAAACTGCGTGTATTGCTAGATAATATAATTCAAGAATTGAACACATGAGTGACATACATGGAGCCAGATCAAAACTGTTAATAAATTCATATGCCACACTTTTTCAAGAATGTGAACCAAAGGTTAAATATTATGGCAATTGCAGTGAAGAAAATTTAAAATCAATATTGGCAAGCAACAATTATTCTTACCTGTCTTTAGCTGCAGATATGTGGTAGACAAGGCATTCTTTTTCTACGCATAGCTGTAGTACCGCTGCACGCTGTGGCTTCTCGTAGTGTGTGTACTCGACATCAACGCCGACTAGTTTGACGAGCATTCCGCGGAGCTTCCTCCTGAACGTGGACAGCATCTTGTCCACATCTTTGCCCTTGCTTGTGCAAAGGACGTGGAGCTTGTGATTGTCGTGGAGGTGGACGTCGTGGAACTCCCTGGTGTACTTGCAGCGCTGGTTGCAGAGAGGTGCATCCGCCATGATTCTCGTGTGTTCTCTGGTGTTTGTTATAGAGAGAGAGGTTAGTGAAAGGAAGAGCGGAGAAGAAGATGCAATTGGGGTTTTTGGGGGGACGAAGCAGTTGTGTTTTCTCCTCTGCTCTGCTTGACAGGACGTGGGAGAGGTGGAGCGGGGCGGTAGCATGGTGGGGCTCTGTTTTAAGTATACGTGGCAACTGCCGAGAGGTTCTGCTATGAGGAGGCTCTTGCTAGTGCGTTGGAAATCCGGAATGTCGTCGCCTCTTTTTTCGTGATTATATCTATGTATTGACGCAACTGTCAGAAAATGTGATGATTGTGTTTTCGGTCAATTGTCCAAGTCAGCGCACTTCTTTTCTATCAGAAACGAACTGCTCAGGTCCAAGTAGTGTACTGCAGTTTGATTCACACAGATGTACTTTTTTTCTTCTCTTGATGGTGTTCTTTCTTTTCTTTTCTTGATCTTTGTGGTAATACAGCGTTTGTGCGGATGGAGGGTAATGTGGCTAGGGGTTGTCGGAGTGTTTTGTTTAAGTAACATGGTTGCATTCTTATTTCAGCCATACTGCATTGCAGAGCGAAGATAACTGCAATTCAGAAAAAAATGTGCTTCCACTTGGAGAACTGCGTTGTTGTACGTCGCTGACTGCATCTGTACATTGACATTGGGCTTCCTGTGTTTTATTTATTAATATTCTTACAGTGCTGACGCACGTTTTATTTTGTTTGTTGTTATTCATTTAAAAAATGTTTGTCATTTTTCCTTTTAATGTTTTATTTTTGAACGTATTGTTTTTTCTTAGTGGGCTTTGTTGGCCGTGTGTTCGGGTAGTGAAGATGTAATTGGGCACAGGTCGGCCTGTGAGCACACGGCTGGTTCTCGGTGCGCTGTGTGTGCGTCCTAATGTTTAGTCCCACCTCGCCCGCGGAAGGCGCGCCTGACTTGTTTATAAGCGCTGGCGAGGCATACCGGTCGAACTCCTCTGTATACTTATCTGGGCGCTTATACACGACGCTCGTAGCTATAAGCTCTATGACCTGTGGGCCCATGTGCAACCGGCCCCATGCACTGTGACTCAGAACGACTCGCCTTCTGTGGGCGTAGACCTATTACGAGACTGGCTGGGGCCGGTGCCACCTGGGTGGTCAATTTTTTTTTCTTTTAATATTTCTGCCCTGTGTTTTTTTCAATATTGGAGTGTGCACTGCATTGATCAGGGTTCTGTACTGTATTGTATATGCATTGCGTACTGCATGTACAGTTGTCATTTTTTTTTCTTTCCGTCTTTTTGCTATTAGTTAATCGTTTTCCCAATGTATGGGAGTGCACTGCTTTGTAAATCATACATGTACTTCACTCATTATGGTTCTGTGCTGTACTTTCGTGTACTTCCGGACTGTATTGAATTATTTTACGTGTTTTGCGTTTTTCTATTTGTGTTTTTGCTCTTATGTATTCCTTTTTTGAAATTTATGTTCGTGCACTGCTTTGTTGGGTATGTTAAGACTTCATTCGACAAATTCAGTGTACTGCATTCGTGCGCAACTTGCACTGCATGCGTCCTGTTTGCATTCTGTACGACAATTTCATCACCAACAAACTAAGTTGAGCAGAAAGCAAACTAACATAATCAGAGTTCATCATTACAAAGCGATTGTGCATGGCAAGCAAACTAGGTTCAGCACACAAGCAAACTAACGATACATAAGCAAACAACACAAAGCAAATTTGATGATAATTCTAAAAGAACGCTGGCATTCTTGGCTCCTGGCCGGCACCATCTTCTTCTTCACCAGTTAGGCTCTTCCCATCCCCAGCTGCTCCTGGCGCGCTTGTTGGGTGGCTCCTCCTTCTCCAGCTTTGCACGGCGAAGGCCGGCCTGGGTGAGGGTGATGCGGTTCCATATCTCGTACGCTGCGTAGGCGTCCTTTGCCGCGTACTCGATGTGCCTCCTGGACAGAGGCAGGATGGCCCAGCGCTGGCGCTCGGCGTCGGTGATCTTCTTCTTCATGTTGCTGTAGTAGTCGTCGATGAGCACGCCGGAGACGCCTCCGAGGGAGTCCAACGGCTTGGTTGCGTCGGGCACCCTCCACTCCTTCTGGATGTCGACGAAGTTGGTGACCTCCAGTTTGACGCGCTCCAGCCTGGTTTTGTCGCCGTTGATGGAGAAGCCTGCAAAGGTGTACCTGGGGTCGGCGAGGAAGTTGTCGAAGACGATGCACCTTTCAGTGTCGCTCATTTGGAAGAGCAGCACCGGGTGATTCTTGCCGATGGAGAGCTGGCAGACGGCGGGTTTCTGCGTCGCTTCAGGGTCGTTGTCGTACTCGAGATCAATGCCGACGATCTTGTGGCGCTGGAGGCTGAGGTGGCGCTCGTACTGCACGAGGATGATCGCCATCTGCTTCTTGTCGTTGGTGTGGATGACGTGCAACTTGGTGTTGCCGTGCGCCTCCATAGCGTTGTCGCCCTTGTACTCATCGGTGAACGTCATCGTCGGTGGTGGGAGCGCAATGGATACTTGTGTTGTTGTGGATGTGGATGAGAAGGCCTTTGGCAGGGGTCTGAATTTAAGGGGAGGGCGCGGGGTGGGATGGCCTCGTCGGATGAACTGCACGATCGCGCTGATGATGCAGTTGTGCGGATCATGGGTTTGTTTTGCATCTGTGATCGTGGGCTTGTGGCGATGGAACTGCTCTGATCAGTTGTATGTATGCGAACGTGGGTTTTTTTTAAGGTGGGTTTTTTTTGATCAGCACATTTTTTTTAACCATCACCTTTTTCTATTCGAACGGGCGTTTTGTTATGTTTTGTAGATGCACCCTATGCGATAATTAACTGCATTATAATATAGTCTTGCACTGCATCATCTAGAATTCAGTACTGCACTTGTGTATACATGTGCGTACTTCACTGTTTTTTGAGTTCATTTATACGTGTAGGGGTAATCGGGGAACTAGATTGCCATACCGCACTGCATCGTGTAAAATAGTGCATTGTATTGTTTACAGCTACGTACTGCATCTTGTTTTTGCTTGTACCTGTTGCAATCGCTGGTACGGGATGGGTAGGGAAAGGGGGGGTGGGGTCCCCCCCTTTTTTTTAACTTATTGTTTTTTCTTAGTCGGCCTTGTTGGGCCTTTGTTCGGCTAGTTTAGATACATACTTGGGTCCAAGTCAGCCTGTGAGCACGGCTTGGTTCCCGTTTCGCTGTGTGTGCGTCCTAATTTTTAGTCCCACATCGCTAGCGGAAGGCGCGCCTGACCTGTTTATAAGCGTTGGCGAGGCATACTGGTCGAACTCCTCCGTATAATTATCTGGGTGCTTATACACGGCGCTCGTAGCTATATGCTCTATGACCTGTGGGCCCATGTGCAACCGGCCCCATGCACTGTGGCTCAGAACGACTCCCCTTCTGTGGGTGGAGACCTATTACGAGACTGGCTGGGGCCTGTAGCACCTGGGTGGTCAATTTTTTTTAGTAAATCATGCGTGCACTGCATTGATTTAGTTTCAGTACTGCATGTGCACGCATACCGTACTGCACATTTTCTCGGCTACATTTTTGTGCACTGCATTGGTATCATTTTTCTTTATTGTTTTTCATCTTTCGTATCCTTTTTTCTTAGTGTACGGGTGTGCACTGCATTCGTCATAGTTCTGTGCTGCAGGTGTACACATCTTGCACTGCGTGCATCCTTCTTTGTGCGAAAAATCACGTACTGCACTTCATGCACACATATAGTGAACGACCTGGTACGAATTTGGAGAACTGCACACATAAAATGGTCCGTGGATTATAATTTTTCAGAGTATTATTTTTTAATGATCTGTGGTTTTGTTCTTGGGAATTTCTGAAGTCAAAGTACACCTTCTTTTCCCGTTCCTCTGTCTTTGGTAACATAAGCTTTCATTGATTGTCCTTTATTCTTGGGAACATAATTTCCATTAAGTCCCCTTTAATTTTCAGTTTTGACCTTTTTGCATTCCTCTTATATAAATGAAGGCTAACTTATACCCTTCGTTTGCATTTCATTTTTCTCCTCTAGCCGCAAGTTCTCTCCTTTCTCTAGGTTTTTGTTGCGATGGCTCCAGGCCCCTGTGTGTATCTCTTCTGCTGTGGCCATGGTTGTGGTGTGCCGACATACTGCAATTGTTTAGCTTGCTCGCAGGCCCGTCGTGCTCGTCGTGGTGGGAAGGTATTGTGCCGAACTGGGCGAGCCGAGCAGCTTGCATATGGTACAGTATTCACAGAAGGACTGGATATGGGCCAGATCAACGTATCTGCGTTCTATTCTGCGCTGCTTCGCCGTGGCCTTGGCTGCATGAGTCCTTTTGTCCATCAGCTTACGCCAACAGATGTGGAGACTCACTACAAGATGGTATGTTTCGTTAGATATGATTTTTTTTCTTAGTGTTTTTTGTATAATTCCATTGTATCCTGAACTTGTAGTATTTTAGGAATGCACTTTTTTCTTTGTGTTTTTTGAAGTGTACTGCAATGTGTTCTTATTTTCTTGTTTTTTTTCCTCGTGTGCATGTAGCTTATGTTTTAGTTTACAGGTTAGAATATGTGAACTGGTTATATATTAGCTGAGCACTTCATATTTCTACATTTCTTCCAATTTTGTATGGTGTGTACTACATGTAGCTAGTCTATAGCACTGCATGATTGTTCGAAGAGAACTGCATATTTGTAAGTTCCATACTGCATATTGAAAACGTTTTATATGTACTACTTGTTGGACTGTTGTGCACTTCATCTATCTCTGTTCAAAACATGAGAATTGTACTGCTAGTTTCGTTCTCAAACAGTTTTATTATTTTTTACAGAAAATTCCTCAGCTAGCTGTTAGGTATGTGCGGCTCAAGAAGAAAGGAATTCTTGAAGTTGTTCTTGGTAATGGATACCTTAAACCAGCCAAGTACAGTGTAAGCGTTGACGGGCGGCTGTGTCTGCACAAAGGGTGGAAGGAATTTGTCATTGATAGCGGCCTGAAGTCTGAGAAAGTTGTTGTCCTCAACTTCTTTGAACTCGAGGATCGTACTATTAGAATCACGTTTGACGTGATTGGCTAAGGTTACGAGGTTGATTTGTAATAAGTACTTCTGCGTGTTGAACGCTTTTCATCTTTGTGATGTGTTTTGTAATAAGCACTTTTGTGATCTGAACCGCTTCAATTATTATTCAACGGTAAATTTGTGTTTGCATGGTTACAATATGTGAACTGCTTATATGTCAGCTGAGCATTACATGTTTCCACATTTTTTCCCAATTTGCATGGTGTGTACTACATGTATTTAGTCTACACTACTGCATGATAGTTCGAAGCATACTGCATTTTTGCAAGTTCCATACTGCATATTGAAATGCTTTTTATATGTACTACTTGTAGGACTGCAACTAGCTAACAGCATTTTTACATGGTTTTTGAATCAAAATGTGTCAATGTTTTACTCAAGACTGCAACGAGCTAACAGCATTAGACACGCTACATGGTTTACACAAAATTTAAACTGATACATAAGTCATAGAGTTAAGCAAATTGCTATGCATACGATAAATTTATTGTTTGTTCATCTATTTGGTCGTTAGCCTGCTGCTTCTGCGCGGTGACTGGAGCGTGTCTAATGTTGCACTTTGTTTTGTTTTCCATGGCGGTGCTGCTGGTTCTTGTCTCTGCACCTTTGTGTTTGTAGCCCCTCGCGCACTGGTTGATGGCTACTTTTGTTTTTCAGCGATGTGGACTGCATCCTTCTTTGCTCCCCGCGTGCTGGTTGATGTCTGCTTTTGTTTTCTAGTGTTGTGAACTGCATCCTTCTTTGCTCCCCGCGTGCTGGTTGTTGGCTGCTTTCGTTTTCCAGTGGTGAGAGCTGCATCCTTCTTTGATCCCCGCGTGCTGGTTGATGGTGGTTTTCGTTTTCGAGTGCTGTAAACTGCATCCTTCTTTGATCCCCGCGCGCTGGTTGAAGCATTTCCTCGTGGTGGTCTTTTTGATATTGTTTCTTCATGTTCTTCGTCCTCTTCACCCTCTTCAGTCTCTTCACTCTCTTCTTCCTCTTCATCATCTTCATCATCTGTTTCTTCATAAGCCACTGTTTCTTCAGTTTCTTCACGTTCTTCGTCCTCTTCACTCTCTTCTTCTTCCTCCTCTTCTCCATCTGCTTCTTCATAAGCCATTTCTTCTTCAGTTGTGTCATCATATTCTTCTTTGATCTCACCTTCTTCGTCTTCCTCATTTTTTGATCTTTTTCTTTTTCTTTTAAGGCAGGTTCTTGAATTGTGTCTCTTCCTCTTTTTGCAGATGCTACAACGTCTCGGTTTCGTCCATTTCTTAGTGTTGTGAGTGGAATTTCTGTTTTATTGTGCATCTCCATGTCCTTGTTTTTCTTGTTCATGTCTTTTTTACACGTCCTGGAATTGTGGCCGCTGACTTCATTACATGTTCTGCACATTCTTACTCCCAGTGGGCGACCATCACTGTCCAGCTCAGGCTGTGGCTTACTGTTTTTGTCATCATTTTTCTCCTTGGATGCCACCTTTTTCTGGTTTGCATCTCCCCCTTTCTTTCTTCCTCTTGTGTTTGAAACAGGAGGTGGAAGAATTGTTTCTTTTTTTATAGCACCAGTTCCAATGTGTTCAGTTTTTTCTTCTTGCTCGTCTTTATTGTCATGTTGGTATTTCTCTGCTTGCTTTAGTTTTGCTGCTTCTTCTTCTTCTTCGTTGAGCACGTCAACTTCCTCTATCAGTGCCCTCATACCAGACAACGCTCTGTGGCACCCAGCGTCTAACCTTGTCGCTCTGTTTGCAAGGTCCATTGCTGTTTCTGTCAGCAATTTTCTACGGCAAAAAAGTGAGGTTCCATCTGGTGATGTTTGTTCGTAGTCTCTTCTGTGAAACTTTGCATCTGATCTTGCGTTACGGGTGTATCTCTTCATGATGTACACCTCAGGAATGTTGAGTACTCTCAAATGAGAAAGCATGCATAAGACATGGACACAGAAGAGGCCTGCAGACAAACACATTTTTTTTTGTGTTCTGTAAGTGAACTGCATGAAATTAGTAAACATATTTTTTTTCATTATTTGTTCATTTTTTAAAGAAGTGAACTTCATTTGGTTTCGTGAATTACACATGCATATGTACTTTTAAATTTCAGTAAGTTAGCTTTCGTGCATGACTATGAGAATCTAGAATTTTTTTTGTTAGGAGTCTCACCTGTGTGTGTCCAGAGTTTGCACTCACATTCGTAGACACCTTTCTCTTCATCGGCGACCACTTGGAAATTATGCCTTGCCCAGTCAAATGCATCCGATCTGTTGTAGTGGTGTACTAGATACTTTGTCGGGTTCTCATGGCACCGTTCTGCTCTGAATGCAGTGCTACGGTAGAGCGTTTCTTTGAAATCTGCAAACACTGCTCTTGTATACACTTTTGATAGCTGAACTTCGAAGCCAAACTTTTTTGTTGTTTTTACCTCTGACTGCATGATCACAAATGCACTGTTACGATCCAGAGAAATGAAAAAATTGTTTGTTTTTTTATTCATATTTTTTCAGCAGTTTTTGATTGACATTTTGTTTACCTCATTTGCTACTGTCTCTGCGTGCTCGACGGCCTTCCTGATCTGAATGCACTTGTCCACCTGCTGAGCAAACAGATGGAGACCATGCTTCTCCCTGACAAAAATTTTCTTCAGTATGCGGTTCATGCTCTCGCTACTCTGTGTGGAAGTCATCCGAGCACAGAAAATTTCCTTGTAGTAAGCTGAGATCCACTCATGCCTGTCATCCCAAAGTGAATTCATCACTTCGTCGTCTTGCAAGTTGTACCTCTGAATGAGGTTCTTCCATGCTCGTTCAAATTCTGACGGCATTAGTGGGTGGTTCAGCACTGCATTGAGTTCGTCCTTGAGCTTCTCGTGCGCCTTATACAGCAAGGCGAGGTGGTCCTTGTACTTCTTCATGATATGCCACCGACACAGCTTATGCAGAGTTTGTGGGAGGATAGTTTTTAATGCTGCCTTCATCGAAGAACACTGGTCTGAGAAGAGACAAACAGTGTTTTTTATTAAGTTGTTTGTGTGTTTGCAAGATAGATGGAAGAAATGTAAGTGCACAAAACAAAACAAAACGTAAGTACGCAGGTGTTTTTATTTTTTGTACCTGTGAGCATGCAGATTGGCGGCTTGTTGTTCATACACCTCAGAAAGGTTTTGAAAACCCACTCAAATGATGGTATTGTTTCATCTCGCACGAGTGCAACAGCAAATATGGTGCTTTGTAGATGATGGTTCACCCCCACAAACACTCCCAGCGGCATGTGGAATTTGTTGGTTTTATACGTCGTGTCAAATGTAACGCAGTCTCCAAAATCTTCATACGATCCTCTGCAACTTGCATTCGCCCAAAAGACGTTTCTTACACGGTTATCTGCATCAACGTCATAATCATAGAAGAACTCTGGGTTTATCTTTTGCATTTTCTCGAAGAAATTCAGAAGTTTCTTGACATCATCTTCAGACTCTTCTCTGGCAAACTTCTGTTTCCTGCATTTTCATAGAAAATTCATACTTATCTCACCAAAACAGGGAATAATTACAGACAGAATGCTCAAGAGATATGCTCTGTTACGTGCTTACCTGTTTACCCAGTCGCGGCTAGTATGTCCCATGTACTGCAGACCACCGGACATACGCGACAGCATCGACATCATCTGAGCATGTGTGTGGTTGTCTAGTTGCATGTCTTTCACTAACTGGTCTATCAAAGGATCGTCTTTTTTGTGCGATCGCATGTGCAAAAGCATCCCGGGGCTATCCAGCATCTTGTGATTGTGGTTGAGTTGAACCATTTCTATCACAAATTTGCCATCCTTCCTTTTTTTGACTCTAATCTTTGCATCGGAGCCAATCCTTTTTGATGTCTTCTGACGTACCCGGTGATAATCTGACACAGCCTGCTTGTGGACCCCTTCTCTTGAGCAGACAATGTAGGCATTTGTCCTGTGTTTTGCCCTCTTGCGTATACCAAACCCTGCACATCTTGCATAATTGTTGTAAAAGTCCCATGCCTTTTCGTACGTGATGAACTTCATTCCAGCAGCAGGTACGAGGTTGAGCGGCTTGTTTTTATCCTGCATTAATCGAAATGCTATATGAGAAAATTTGTTCTGTTCTGTTTTTTGAATACGAGGAGTGCATACGAGTTTAATAAAGCATTTGCAATGTTCCTAGCCAAAGCTCACAAGAAATATCAGTGTGCACTGCAATGTTATCTGAATGGACTGCAACTATTTTATTTTTCAGACCATAAACTTACATGTGTGTAGAGTCGTTCGCCTGATGGTGTTTGCAGCTCGCCGGGTTGTATTGGACATGGCGGGGTTATAGCAGATGTGTGTAGTTGAGGATCTCGCGGCGGTAACAGTGAGGAGGATTTGTACTTGCTGTTTACTTTTGACCGAGGCACCGTTGGTGGTCGCTGCGTCGAAGTTGATGCAACAGGTCTGGTTGGAGCTTTGTTTTTCGGTGCAGCAGGTGGATGCTGAGCTCTGTTTTGGGGTGCGGCAGGTGGACGTGGTGGTAATCCAGTGTTGTGACGATGCCTCGGTGGATTGGTTTTAAAATTTTGGAGCAGTGGCACACCATCATAAACATAATCGTCATCTGCTGCAACATCATGTTCAACTGCGTCATCATTATCTGTTCGGACATGCTCTCCAAATGTAGTGAACTCGTGCTTATACTCTGGGTTGAGAACTGTTATCGGCTCATCTTCATCGTCATCGTCTTCATCATCGCGTTGGTGAGTGCCTTCCCAGACGAATGTGACATCATCGTCATCTTCAACTACATCTTCTTCCTGGGAAAAATCTTCTTGTGGAGAGTACTGCACCCTGTTTGTCGTCATGAAGAATCCATGAGGAATCTCAGGGGTAACCCAGCTAGTATCTCTGTCAGAAGAATATCCACTCTTCTGAAAGTTGTTGTTCTCAGTGCTGTCAACTATGCGCGACATTTTGTATCTGCTGAACGTCATCTCCTGCACACAAAATGACCGAGCTGCATTGTCAGGTTAAATGAACTGAATCATGCGAACTGCAATGTGTTCAAAATGGTACTGCCGAAGCATTGCAAGTTGACTGCATCACCCCTCAAGGGAAACTGCAGCAACCGCACTGCATCGTTATACGTAATGAACCTATACAAGCGTACTGCATTTTCCCGCACAACGAACTGAAGCAACCGCACTGCATAAGTTTTGTACTGCATAATCACGCGTTGTACTGCTTGTACTGATTTGTCTATGATAACTACACTGAGATGGTATAGGAAGTGTACTGCTTACCTCGTGATGTAGTGATTTCTTGCGTTTACAGGAGGAAGTTCCCTTCTCGTCCGCCTGCACAACTTTCACGTTCGCCCGTGCAGTCCACTTGCCCTTCAGAAGTTCATGGGCTGTCTGGACGTTGCTCAATGTGAACGGGGAAGGAGGATTTGCTCTGAAGGTTGATGCAGACTTATTCCAAGAAGCTACAGTGGATGAAGCAACCTTGCGCACACTCCTCCTTGCTCGAATTGGTTTGATGTCGAGGCAGCACCAATCCACATCTGATGAATTACAGCTAATTGCAGGCCCTGAGGACTTCGGTGGCGGCGCTGCCGAGCTGCTGCCGTGGAAGAAGGCCGATAGGCTGGTGTTGCTCGGTGCCTGCCGCGGAAGAAGGCCGAGAGGCGACGGGCGGTGTCGCTGCCTGGCCGCCGCTGCGGAAGAAGGCCGGGAGGGGAGGGGCGGCGTCACTGCCGGCCGCTGCCGCGGAAGAAGGCTGGGAGGGGAGGGGCGGCGGCGCTCCCAGGCCGCCGCCGTGGGAGAAAGCGGGGAGGGGAAGGGCGGCATCTCTCCCAGGCCGCCGCCGCGGAAGAAGGCCGGGAGGGGAAGGGCGGCGGCTCGGCCAGGCCGATGCCATGGTAGAAGGCCGGGAGGGGAGGGCCGGCGGCGCGATCTGGGTGG